>NC_136272.1:25728630-25801130 GCF_964187855.1 Myxine glutinosa
CCCCAAACTCACACACCCACACACAAACACCCCACACCCCTCCCCCACACGTACACCCCTCCACATATACACACACACACACACACACACCCCCACCTCCACACATACACACACACACACACACACACACACACACACACACACACACCCCCTACCCCCTCCACACACACACCCACACCCCTGCCACCACACGCACACCCCTCCAAACACACACACACACACACCCCTCCCCCACATGCACACACATATCCAGACAAGCGCGCATCCCCCTCCCCCCAACCCCAAGACACATCCCACACACACATCCCCCGACACACACCCCCATGCCCCCTCCCCACACACACATCCCCACACACACACACATCCCCACACACACACACACATTCCCCTACCCCCCACCCACATACACACACATACACACACACAAACACATGCACACGTCCTCCCACCCCCACCCCCAACACACACACACACACACACACACACACATATCCCCCCACCCCTAACACACACACATGCACACATCCTCCCCACCCCCAACACACACACACAAACACACACACATATCCCCCACCCCTAACACACACACAAACACATGCACACATCCCCCCACCCCCCCCCCAAGCCTAACACACATGCACACACACAAACACCCCCACACCCCTCCCCCACACAAACACCCCTCCACACATACACCCCTCCACACACACACATATCCACCCACCCCCTCACACCCACACACACATACACACACACGCACATCCACACATCCACACACACAAACACACGCACACATCTCCCCACCCCACTCCCAACACACACACATACACCCACACACCCCTCCACACATACACACACACACACACACACATATCCATCCCCCCCTCCTCCACATGCACACCCCAACCCCTCCACACACACACACACATATCCACCCCCCCCCTACACCCACACACACACCCACACACACACATCCCCCCACACATATCCCTGCACACACATCCCTACACACACACACACATCCCACCCCCCCCCCCCCCACACAGCCACACACACACACACACACACACACCCCTCCACACACACACACACACACACACACACACACACACACACACACACATATCCAACCCCCCTCCTCCACACGCACACCCCAACCTCCCCCCCCCCCCCCCCACATACACACATATCCCCCCCCCCCCAACCCACACACACACACACACAGACATCCACACACACGCACATCCACACACACACACAAACACACACACATCCCCCCCACCCCATCCATTTTAAAAAATATTTTCGTTTAATTAACGATATCTGCCACCCGTCGAAGAACGTCATGCCGTGGCATGGCGTCATCCGTGGCCCGTGCCGTGTGTCAGCGGAAGAACGAGGTGTCCCGTCGATCGAACTTGGTCAAATTTTTCATGATTGTCACCAAATGTGTTGTGGTATTTTGTTAACTCATCCAAGGCAATACGACAATCGAAATCCGATTTGAAATCGGAGCCAAATTGACGCCGTAAGATCTGCCTGCACGTGTGGATATTTTACCTGTGGAAGATTTCACTTTGGAAATGCGACCCATTTAAAATGTTAGATTTTGAATAACTTCGTCATTTTAAATCGGATTCCACAACGTAAAGGTCACCATTGCTTGCAGATACCTCTCTTTCTCCTTAAAATTGAAGACAGGATGAACTTCAGAGCGAGAAATAAGCCGAGGCGGCGGAGAGTTTTACAATGTTATTTTCCAATGTAAATGACAATATCGTGTAGTTTTACGAAAATTCATCAGAATTTGCCCAGATTTGTTGCATTCGAATGTTAACACCCTCTAGCGACTGCCAAATCCGAAGACAATTTAATTTCGAGCTACCCTTAGCTCGTGAGGTGGTTATGTCACATGGCCTGGTCAAAAAAAAGTGTTGTGGTTCTTCTTCTTCAGGCAATAACAACTTCTAGTTTCCAGACCGTACATCCAATCATCTTGAGATTTTGCACACTTGTTACTCTTCATGACTTCTACTACAGTATGAAGTTTCACGTCGATCAATAAAGCGATTCAAGAGATATCCATTAAAAAAAAAATTCGTTTAATTTACGATATCTGCCAAACCACGTGACCTATCGCAAATTCTAAAATGACATTTTAGTAGACTGACATGCTGAACAGATCTGTGAATTTTCTCCTCGATTGGATCAAAAATGAGGGAGGAGCTAGGTTTTAAAGGTTCATGCTTAAAAACGTCATAACTCTGAAACCATGTGTCGGATGATGTCGCCCTCGCTGACTTTTTTGTTCGTCATGAGTATGCGATGCCGCTTGCAAAGTTTGGCCTCGATCTGTTCAGCCGTTGCAGAGAAAAAGCGATTTTCGTGTTTTCACGAAAAACAATATGGCTGCCGAACCACGTGACCTACGACGTCATATTTACCATTAAAATATTCTACAGACCGAGTCCCTCCTATGGTGAAAATTTTATCTCAATCGGCCCTATTATTGCAGAGAAAATGTTTTTTAAAGGAAATTAAAACTGAAAATGGCAATCGCACTGATGTCGGATGATGTCGTGGCCTGGGTGGACAAAATGGTGTGTTTCTTCTTCTTTCAACAATAAAGACTTTAGCTTCGCGACCGTACATCCAATCATCTTGAAATTTTGCACACTTGTTCCGCTTGATGAGCGCTACATTGCCTTCAAAACTGAAGTCGAGCCATGCAGTGGTTCAAGAGTTACAAGCTTTTTATAATTTAACTTCCATTATTTATTGCGGCCAAACCATGTGACTTATCAAAACGTCTCAAGTAACGTTGAAACATACCCCCATGAGGAACATTTGTGTAAAGTTTCGACTCGATATCTCCACAAATTATGGAGGTGATTCCATTTCTAGTTTGAGCTTTAAAACGTCATAACTCTGAAACCACGTGTCGGATGACGTCGTGCTCGCTGACTTTTTTGTTCGTCATGGGTATGCGAATACGCATGCCAAGTTTGGGCTCGGTCCGTTCAGCCGTTGCGGAGAAAAAGGGGTTTTTGTGTTTTTTCACGAAAAACAAGATGGCGGCCGAACCATGTGACGTATGACTTCGAATGTTTTTGCAAACAGTTTTTTTTAACTAAGCATCTGGGGAAAAAATCCCATTTTCGGGGGAGAAAAGTTTTTGTTTGACGAATTCTAACCTCTTAACGTTAGCATTTTTAATATAGTCGATACGCATGTCTTTTGTTCACATTGAAGAGTTCACATAGAATGAGCCATTCCTCAAATTTTTCCATTGAGCCGTTTCGGAGATACAAAGGGGAAAAGTTGAATTTGTTTTACAAGATGGCGCCCACACCACGTGACCTATGACGTCATAATTAGCATAAAAAAATTCTAGGAGCCGAGACGATCATTTGATGAAAATTTCCTGTCAATCCGACCAGGGGTTGCTGAGAACATTAATTATGAAGTTTTCGGAGGTGCAAAATAGGGCGGAAGAATAGTAATAATAAGAAAAACTCTAGCAGTAATAATAGGTTACTCTCCATTTCATGGAGAGTAAACCTAATAACAAAACCTCTAGCAGTAATAATAGGTTTCCTCTTCATTTCATGGAGAGTAAACCTAATAACTATTTATATAGCGCCTTAGCATGAAATGAACAAAGCGCTTCACAACATATCTTGAAGACTACATCTTACATTATACAATCTTAGAAGAATATGACTTAAAGCTACTTTTCAAAAAATACAATAAAGTTACTTTGGAAATAAATGTGTTTTGAGTTTTGATTTGAAAGTTTTTATGTTGTGTGAGGTCCGAATAGTTATAGGTAGTTTGTTCCAGAGGGCAGGTACTGAGTTGCAAAAGGCTTTGTCCCCGTATGGCATATGAGTTCTATTACAGACAAGGAGAGTCTTATCAGCGTGTGATCTTAAGTATTTGGCGTCATTAGAATGAGTGTGAGTATTAAAGACAATACTCACATTATTAAGTATTATTAAAGACAACAAACAAAGCCAGACAATAAAATAGAGCGTTCCTCGTATGTATTCAATGCAAGGCCAGAAACACGCGAAGATCAGACAGGAAACAACATGGCGTCCACAGACCACGTGACCAATTTTTTTTGGACTCTTCATGTCGCAACTCTCTCTATACAGGGACTCTACCGTAGAGCAGTTCCAAGATTGTGGCTCCCTTAGAAGCATGCACCCAGGGAGGAGCAGCGTTCTGTCATCCGTTTCTTGGGAAGTGAGCGTGTGAATTCCAGTGAAATACGTCGCAGAATGAAGATGCAGTGTGGTGACGCATGCTTATCGCTGCAGCAGGTGTACGACTGGGACAGGAAGTTTAAAAGCGGAGTGTCCAGTGTGGCAGACGCTGCTCGCTCGGGCCGGCCTCACACAGCCGACACACCAGAAATGGTTGCAGGATTTGAGCACATGCTAAGGGAAAATGTCACATTACTCTGGATGAAGTGGTCTCCAAATTGAACATCAGCCAAGGTTCAGCACACTATATCATTCACAACGTGCTGGGGTCCGCAAAGTGTCTGCAAGGTGGGTGCCCAGACAAGTCGCACCCGAACTGAAAGAACGGCGAGTGGACGCATGTGAAGAACTTCTGCGACGTTACGAAACAGAAGGTGACGCTTTCTTACAGCGCATAGTGACTGGGGATTAAAGCTGGGTCCACTACTTTCAGCCAGAAACGAAGAGGGCAAGCAAAGAGTGGCATGATTCAACTCCACCGAAGCCCAAAAAAATTCCACACACAGCTGTCCACTGGAAAAGTGATGCTGACGCTCTTCTGTGATAGCCGAGGCCCACTTGTGGAGCATTACATGCGCAGAGGGACCATAGTCACCAGTGCATCATACTGCGACCTCCTTGAAAATCATCTGAAACCAGCAATCAGATCAAAACGTCGTGGACTACTCACTACCAGTGTTTTGCTTCAGCATGACAATGCTCGACCCCATACTGCCCCAGCTACAGCTGCAACAATCGAGGACCTGCATTTTGAGTGTCTTCCTCACCCACCCTACTTGTCAGACCTCGCCCCTTCGGATTATCACATCTTTGGGCCACATGAAGAGGCGCTTGGTGGAACCACTTTCCGATCCGACTAAGAGGTCCAAGAGACGGTGTACGAATGGCTACACAAGGAGCCAAAATTTTTTTTTTCTAGAGGAATCTAGGCCTTAGTAAAGCGCTGGAAAAATGCATTGAACGCAATGGAGATTATTTTGAAAAATAACACAGTTGTTACACGTACATGCAATAAACAAGTTGTGAAAAATATTTTAAGGTAACTTATTGACTGCCCCTCTTATAAAGTTGTATTTTTTGTCTGTCTGTCCGCCCATGATAGAATCGGCCCCACCGATGATAACCCCATCATATTGCACACCGTTGGAATCCTGCCCATCCGCACAAGGTGTGATTACCTCTGCTAGTATAAGATATAGTCATTCAGTAGGATTTCCTTCGCATTGCAGAAAAATGGAAATTCCAATCTTTGCTGTGATGGCTAATCTATGGGGCAAGAACAAAAAAGATGGATTCCTGATACACCCTGCCGTCTGTGCGGGGATAACCAGCGCTTCAAGTTGGCGTTTGCAGTTTTGTGCCCATATACACACAAACCCACCTTTTTTTGCATTGCAAACTTTCCCAAGAGTTCCCTGAATCCACCGTAGTTGGATTTTTTGAAATCTGTTAATCTGCGATGGATGCTGTGAAGAGAAACAGGTTGAGATGGTTTGGTCTTGTGTTGAGGTAGGATGAAAGTGACTGGTTGAGAATAGTGATGGAAATGAATGTAGAAGGAAGTGGAGGACAGGGAAGACCGAGAAAGACTTGGTTAAAGGTGGTGGAAGAAGAAATGCGGGCGAGGGGGTTAACAAGGGGAGATGTAGAAGATTGTCATGGGGCCCGCAAGGCTAGCCCCCGCTCTAGCAGGGAAAATGGGCTTAAAATGCCTGTTGTGTTGTTTGTTGTTAATCTGTTCTCAAGTTATAACAGACAGACAGAGACTGCTCCTTTTGTAATGTATACATCATTTCAGATCTGGTCTGGGGGTTAAATGGGGGATAGATTTGAATAGTTATTTAAAAGTGCATGCATGAGAAAGTGTGAAGTACTTCATGGAATTGATGAAAGATGTAGTCTGTCCTGCTCCCAAATGTCTGTATCTAAATTTTCTGCCGTATATGTCTTCCTGTAATTTTTCTTAACCCGCAGAAATCTGCACACCATTGATAGCCCAGCTTCGCGACGAATGAGTGCCGTGTGCCGTAAATGGTTTGATGCTCCACCTCTCCCCACAACCTCCTCCCCATTCCCCAGCCGTGCGGTATTGTACGAGCATGGAACACCGAGCGTTTGTCTCTCTTGTGCCTGGTGCAATCTCTCACCCTGGTGGTTGCTTCTGGTTGTGGGTTCCTGTCTGGCACTCCTTTTAATGTGCATAGCAAAAAGGCTGCTACACGTGGTGCGCGGTTGTACAAAACCCAGAGGGACGAGCGACATGGACAAGCCGTCCCAGACAGCAGCGTGCCGGCCCGATCAGCACCAAGACTGCACATGAGCATTGCCCACTTGCGCTACAGACTTATTTTTGTCTCGTCTCTTCTCTGAGTCTCCTCACCCCTGAGTGCATGCCATAAGGATTATTTGTTCCAAGGGCATGCTGTTTTATATAGTATTCATTTTTTACAGTGTGTGATTGCTGCTTTGTCGCTGTGTTCTTACGCCCCCACCACCCAAACATTCTCCTGTTAATAAGTCCTTATTTTTATGAAGCATTTTGTGGTCATTGGGTCAGGGCTCCATTGCGCATGGAGAATTGGCATGATAACTTGTTAGACGGGCAGCTTGGGTTTGCGCATAATGTGCTTCTATTAGCGGATCACCGACAAGCTCACACTGCTATTCCTGTCATGTGTTCTTAAACAGAGATTTGCCGTGGCCATGTGCTCTTAAACACAAATCCTTACCAAATTAACTCGGCGGATGTCGGTATATTTTCGTTCCCTAACCGCGAGTGGCATGACTGTCGATGAGGATGCGCGGCCATAAAAAAACATTTTCTTATTTCTGCCTAGAATATTGCTTTGGAAATGACTTCTAGGCATCGAGGGGCTAAGAATGCATAGATTAAAATAGTTGTTTTCCTTCATTCATGTTTTAGCACAAGTGTGGTACAATACTCTGCACTAGGAATATGTCTAATCGTATAGATAGCATGTTATCTCCCCTCACAATGTGTCTAAAACCGCTTTTTCATCATCCCTATTTATTATTGTGTTATGCCTTGTAAATCTGTCATTTGGGTTGTCTTAAAATATATTGTTACGGATCTCAACGTCGGCCCCTTTTCCCTTTACCAAGGGGGGGATTAATCCCCTTGTCCACGACTGACCGACATGAGTCCTGGGGGTCCCGACGCTCCTTCCGGTCGGGAGCAGCCAGGGTATTTGGTCTACGAAAAGTCCCAAGGACCTGAGTGCCACTCCTGACCGCGAAGCAGGGGAGGGACTCCCGCTCGAACCACGGTTTTAGATGGTCTAGTTGCCGAGCGGTTTTTAGCAACCCGAAGTTCGAGTCATTAGCATTCACTAACCCGATTCCGAAACGTTGGCCAAAATCGCGCCACAGGTACTCAATCGAGAAATCACTAAAACGAAACGGATGTGAAGGAAAGAAGGCAAAGGTAGGAAGAACAGGGATTTATTACTAATATTTACAAGACC
The DNA here is from genome assembly GCF_964187855.1 of Myxine glutinosa. Classification (NCBI taxonomy): domain Eukaryota; kingdom Metazoa; phylum Chordata; class Myxini; order Myxiniformes; family Myxinidae; genus Myxine; species Myxine glutinosa. The sequence continues at coordinate 25,736,387 of NC_136272.1, forward strand.
AAAGAAACCAAGGAAGAAGGAAAAATACGAAAATAATGACAGAAGCAGAAGACACAGTGCAATACTAGCTTATCTATTCAGGCTTACTTATTCCCAGGGACAACACAAAGGACAGACGACAGTCAGACTTACACGGGGAATAAAGCAGAAATGAATGGCAGGAGGTGGATGGCTGGACGGATGAGAAGGTGGGATCACAGGGCGGGAAGGATGCGGGTCCGGTTGGTGTGACGGCGCGGCTCGAGGTGAGCAGCCGCCGACCCTCCTCAATTGTGTTTGCATGGCGGCGTTGCTTCGCGGCCGCGGTCGAAACTGCCGTCAAAGCTCAAAGCTGCGGTGGTCAAAGCTGCGGTGGATTCAAAGCTGCGGTGGATTCAAAGCTGCGGTGGACTCAAAGCTCATCGGAGGTCTCTCGCTTATCTCAGGTCCCTCGCTCATCTGACTCATCTGCCGCATCTCTCTCCACAGTCCTTCCCCACCCCCTTTTATGAGGCGCGTGGCGATCAAGCCGCCGGCCTGTTGGAAACGCCCATCTGTGAGCTCGCCTCGGCCTTGATTGGTCGCGAGGGCTCACCGATCCCGCCCCTTGAGGAGGCGTTGGCAAAGCCACGCCTTGTTCCTGGCGCTTGGCTGACTCCTCCCACCTTCTGCTCCGAGATGACCTCGTGTTCAATGGAGTCTTGGGGTGAAGAAAACCACCCAAAGCAGTAGTGGCGAACGCCGCCGTACTGGCGCTTTTTAGGAGGCCATTGGGGTGTCGGAGGGATCCTATCTTATTTCAATTCGTTGCAATGCAGTGTCAATTGGAGACAGAGCCTTAACTGATACACATAATAAGGAAATAACTATTTAGAAGGGTCTATGGTGGCCTACGTGCTTGTACATGGACTAGCTAAGGGGACGACCTTTGACCTTTACACACAAAACGGAGGTATTTACAAGAATTACTAGAGGGGCATATTTGCAAAAAGGATTCTCAAATCCGCAACAATATCATCCTTGAAAGGAGATCATGGTGTAAGTTCAGGTGCACTGTTGCCAGGCCTGAAACCTTCAGGACAGACTGAGAAGCTTCGGGGTTGGGCTTTGGCTTGCGTGACACCTCAGCAGCCAATGAGCGCAGAGTGGGCAGGGCTTGGTGATGTCATGGGGCTGGACGTAAGCTGAGTTAATTCAAATGCTGGAGGATGAGATGACATTTCAGTTCGGAAAAGGGGAGTGGACGGAAGCTGATTGGATTGGGAGAACCTTGTCAATGATTGGCTTTCAGCTGTTTTCTGTTGAAATGTTGTCATTTGGCTGTTTGCCTCTTCAGCCACCTTTTATTACAATTTCCACCTTTTGTTATACAATCTTTGCCTCAAACAATGTGGTCATACATCTGGTAGACATGGCCTATGCTCTTCATAAGAGGCCTTTTCGAAACAATTATTTTCTGACTTTAAAGTGTTTAACGTTTTTCATTGAGGAACAAGTTTCCACACTTGGATGACTTGGTCACCTATGTTTTTGCAGCCAATTAATTTAGAAGTTTCCTGAAGATTCGTCCTGTCAAGGGTTCCTGGCCCTCCGTTTGTAAGTTGCACATTATGAAGTCTCTTCATATCCAAGTAAATGCTTTTTCATGTGTATAGTTCTGCATTCATGATCCACTGCTGAAAAGCAATGCTGTTATCTGAAGCTGAACAATAAGAGATTTTCTCTCGTTAACCCTAATTTGCATTTCGCTAAAGGTACCCCTTTGATTCCAATAGGAATATAATATTTGATCGTAATTTTTATTGTGATATTTTTGTTAAGGTGTGTTCTGATTTCTTTTTCGATGATTCATATTTTGTTTTGTGTTTCTTTTTCTTTTTTTATTTATTATGCCACACATGTGAAGTGAAATCCGAGGTTAAGCAATTGGTTCACTTCCGTTTGTCTGTTTGTCTACCAACATCAGTTTATGATTGATGAACAACTTAATTTCAATTTAATGTTATATTTTAACATTAATCGGAACATGAATCGGAAAATGAACCTTCAGTTTAGCAGTACTATGGCTCTGAATTCGACCTGATCGCACATGTGCAGAGAGGAGAAAGATACTTTTTCGACCCTGTCTGGCTGATGGCAGAGAAACAAAATTGAAAATCATTCCAAACAGGAAACCTACTGTTTTTAAGGACGCCATGAAGGACACGAACAACAGGCACCAATAAGGCAATAACTAATGTAACGTGCTAAATAATGTGGTGTTTAAGATTCTGCATCAACGAGTATAAACTTCCAGAATATTTTTCTACGACCTTTAAAGTCTCTATTTTATTTCAATTGCGTTATATATACTTGAACACTGTATAACACAAATCGATTTTTTTGCACTTTCAAAAACATTCTGTTTAACAGAATATTGGACAGAATATGACTACATTTTACGTCATCTCGACCAATCAAATTTCCCGCTCATACACCACACCCATGTTCTTGGTGTATTCTATTTTTCCTCTTGTTATATTATTATTATTATTATTATTATTATTATATTTATCTCAAAACTGTACAGGGCAAGGTGTTCTATGAACTGTCTAGTTTTATGATGCTATTCACTTGTAACTCGGCATGCTGTCACGATACATGGGATTGAATACCATTTTGAATAAAATAATTTCTATCTTATAGGATCGGATAGGGGGGGATGTTTTTTGCCCAAGTCTTTTGTGAAACAGTTGACCAGGCCTGCCAATCAAGTGAGGGTGGCAGGAACTTGGAATTTGGCTCTTCGCAAAAATTTATTCTCTGTGGGAAACCTAACATCCACCATCTATCTCATCCTAGTGGATGGGAGTCTCGGTTCAACGTCCATCCGCGGGACGATGCACCTAATGATGGGACGCCCTGCCTGTGAAGCACCAATCCAACAGTTTATAGTCGGGCGCAGAATCTAACAGAGACTCGACAACTCAAAGGTAAGTGTGTTATCTCAATAACATTTTGGGCACATTTTGGAGAAGAGGCCTGTGATATTGATTTGCTTCTTTCTCATTTTACTCCTGTTTATTATTATTTTATTTTATTTTAACAGCCATTGTTTTCTGCATTCCTGCAATTGGAGCCATGTCTTGGTCCAAGTCATGGTCTCTTAAGATGCCATTGCCTGATGAAGCGATCGAAGCTGTCCTTGTTCATGATTTTGATGCCAGTCTGTCAGGCATCGGTCAAGAGCTTGGTGCTGGTGTCTACAGTATGAGGTTCGTGATACGGGTGGGTACTGTGGGTTAATTCGACTTCTCTTAAAGAGGTTCTTCGTACCCACCTCAATACCATTATTACACGTCAGAGGAGAGGATATTGCATTTGAGTCCATTTGTTTGTCTGTCTGTCTGTTTGTTTGTCCGCACAGAATAAATATGATTTTCTCTGCAACCGTTGGTCCAATTGACAGGAATTTTTCACCATATGTGTACCTCCACCTGTAGAAATAATGATAATTATGAGGTCATAGGTCACGTGGTATGGCGCCATCTTGGAAAAACCGAAAAACTTTGTACCTCTATATCTCCAAAAGCGCTGCATAGAAAAAATTGAGACATGGCTCATTGTAAATAACTCGACATGGGGAATAAAATATGTTAACGATGATGTCATATGTGCCTCCATTATGATGTCATAATTCGACAAGTACAAAACTTCATCTGATCAAGATGAAATTTCTTGAGCATCATCTGGGGATAAATTGGTGGAGAAGAAAAATTACGTCATCGGTCACGTGGTTCGGCCGCCATATTTGTTTTCACACAAAAGCCTTAAAAACCACTGAAAACACATCCTGGCGAGGGTCTGCAATCTCTGATTGCTTTTTCTAGTTTGTTTATGCATCTGTTATTGCTCAAAAGATGTATAACCCTGATAGCCTGGATAGTTAATGTGTTACGGTTATGTATTTTTTTATTGGTAGCATCACCTGCCCATATTTTTTGGCATGTTCTGCTGTTTTGAGAAATTTGTCCATTGCATCAGTTTTATTTGCAATTTGGCATAAAAGTAAACTTTGCAGCAATGTTGTATTACCAATTTTGGTTGGAAAAGCTTCCTGCGCACTATTGAGCAGCTTGTTTGTTACTGATCTTTTTATTTCTGTTATTATTCTTGGCTTTAGAAAGGAAAGTTAGAGGTCAAGACATGATTATTGATTCAGAACTATAACAAGTTGATGTGCAAAGAAGCATTTCCTTGCAAAAATGCAATAAATAACAAGCTGATTTATTTTTAATGTACCTCCGCTTCCGGTACCTCAAGCGATGAGGCTTGCTTCGATCTCTCTCCACGGCATCGAAGTTTGAGTATTTTCCCATTCGTGTCTTTGTCAAATTTCCACTGGTTATTTTATTGCGTATGTGTTATTGTGTGTTTCTAGTTAGTTTTGGTTTTGTAATTATTGCAAACTTGTGTGTAATTAGTCGTTTTTTTTTTTGTTCGCACCTCGTGTGCGGCCTGGTCTCTCAAGGCTCTCTCCCCCCGTCGGTATTTTGTGAATATAAGTTATTTCCTTCGCTGTATTTGCTTGTTTCTTTGATTCTCTTTTCTCCCCCTATCTCCCACGAACATCTTACCCTTTGTCTAACGTTTCAAATACAAAAAAGAAATTACTTTATTCATTCTTTCTCTCCTTAAGCTGAAAGGAAAGGTGTATGCTGCATGTGTGAGAAGTGTTCTGATTTATGGGAGCGAGACATGGGTAATGAACGGAGAGCAGCAACGAAGGCTGGAAAGGGTGGAAATGCGAATGGTTCGGTGGATGTGCGGAGTATCGTTGAGAGAGGAAGACAAATGATGAGTTGCGAAAGATGATGGGAATAGAGCCTGTGATTGATGCTGTAAAGAGGAACAGGTTGAGATGGTTTGGTCATGTGTTGAGGAAGGATGAAAGTGACTGGTTGAGAAGAGTGATGGAAATGAATGTAGAGGGAAGTTGAGGACGGGGAAGACTGAGAAAGACTTGGCCAAAGATGGTCGAAGAAGAAATGCGGGCAAGTGGGTTAACAAGGGGAGATGCAGAAAATAGGGCAAAATGGAGAAGATTGTCATGGGGACCGCAAGGCTAACCCCCGGACTAGCAGGGAAAATGGCCTTAAAATGCCTGTTGTTGTTGTTGTTGTTGTTGTTGTTGTTGTTGTATTCCTTCTCTCCTCGCGACACGTGCTTGTTCTCTCGCCCCCTTGTCTCGTTCTTTCCTTCGCTGTATTTGCTTGTTTCTTTGATTTTCTTTTCTCCCCCTATTTCCCACGAACATCTTACCCTTTGTCTAACGTTTTAAATACAAAAAAAGAAATTACTTTATTCATTCTTTCTCTCCTCGCGACACGTGCTTGTTCTCTTGCCCCCTTGTCTCGCCTTGTGTCCCGCCCGCTTTATCTCCTTTTTCTTCCACCTCTCCAGCCTTTCCAACTCTAGTTTCCTCCATACTCATTCAACCCTTTCTCCTTCTTTCTCAAATCCACGTCCTCACTTAGGGACTTTTCCCAGATTGTTTTTCATGGTTTTGGTGACATATTTTTAAAATATGTTTAAACTTTCCCCTGCAGTGTTTTATTCAGTGGTTTCTGACAACACACTGTTTTTCTTCCTATTTAAAAGGCTTTTTTCAATTTCCCCTTCAATTCATTCCACTTCCAAAAAAAATTCAATCTCTTCCAGTCAGTCCTTCCTTTCTACATTCTCTAAACTCACCTTCATTCCACCCCTCCTCTATCGTTTTCATACGAATCTCTGACTTGAAAATCACAACAAACCCAGTTTGTAATTAATGTTCATTTTTCATTAATCATCCACTTTCTAAACTCCCTCCTCACACCTCACCTCCTAAAACCCCCCTCACCCCTCCCTTTCAATTCTCCCCCCTCACCCTTCCCCTCCTAAGCTCCCCCTCACCCCTCCCCTCCTAAACTCCCTCCTCGCCCCTCCCCTCCAAAACTCCCCCCTTTCCCCTCCCCCCAAAACTCCCCCCATTCCCCTCCCCCAAAATCTCCCCCCTTGCCCCCTCCCCTTCAAATCTCCCCCCTTGCCCCCTCCCCTTCAAATCTCCCCCCTTGCCTCCCCTTCAAATCTCTCCCCTCACCCCTCCCCTTCAAAACTCCCCCCTCACCCCTCCCTTTCAATTATTTGCCTCACCCCTCCCCTCCTAAACTCCCTCTTTGCCCCTCCCCTCCAAATCCCCACTCTTACCCCTCCCCTTCAAATCTATCCCTCCCCCTCCCCCTTCCCCTTCAAAACTCCCCCTCACCCCTCCCCTTCAAAACTCCCCCCCAACCCCTCCCCTTCAAATCTCCCCCCCCCCCTACCATCTTTCTCCAATTCTTACTCCTCCCCCCTCCTCAAAGCTGCCTCCTCCCCACTTTGTCTCCCTTCTGTCTCATACCTCCACCTCCTTCAACCTTCTACTTTGCTCTGCTCCCCCCCTCAAACAACCCCTCACTGTGCCTCATCCCATCACCATCAAACCTTTTGTCTTCTCATCCTTCTCATCATTCTCATCCTCATCCTTCCCTTTCTCCTAACTCTTCTGCAATCCCTGACACACTATCAACAGCTCTCCCCTACCTCCTCCCTCTCACCCTTCATCTTACCCTACCCCTCCCCTCCCCTTTCCTACACCCGATGCTCCCCCTCCCTCTTTCTTAACGGTATGGACCTCAAACTCGTCCTGGTGTTGGAGTTGCTATCTTTATCAAAAACTCTCTTCCTCACTCACAGAATCTTGTTTCTCACAGTCTGAGAGTCCTTTAGGTGCTTTTTTGCAAACTCCAAGCGGGCTTTCATATGTCTTTCACTGAGGAGAGGCTTCCGTCTGGCCACTCTGCCATAAAGCCCAGATCGGTGGTGTGTTGCAGTGATGGTTGTCCTTCTGGAAGTCTCTCCCATCTCCACACAGGATCTCTGGAGCTCAGCCAGAGTGACCATCGGGTTCTTGGTCACCTCTATTATTATCAAGGCCTTTCTCCCCCGATTGCTCAGTTTGGCTGGGCGGCCAGCTCTAGGAAGTGTCCTGGTTGTTCCAAACTTCTTCCATTTCAGAATTTTGGAGGCCACTGTGCTCTTGGGAACCTTCAATGCAGCAGAGATTTTTTTGTAGGCTTCCCCAGATCTGTGCCTCGACACAATCCTGTCTCTGAGCTTTGCAGGCAGTTCCTTCGACCTCATGGCTTGGTTTTTGCTCTGATATGCATTGTCAGCTGTGAGACCTTATATAGACAGGTGTGTGCCTTTCCAAATCATGTTCAATCAATTGGATTTACCACAGGTGGACTCAAATCAAGGTGTGGGAACATCTCAAAGATGATCAAGAGAAATGGGAGGCACCTGAGCTAAATTTAAAGTGTCATAACAAAGGGTCTGAATACTTATGTCAATGTGATATTTCAGTTTTTTCTTTTTAATAAATTTGCAAATGTTTCTAAAATCCTGTTTTCTCTGTGTCATTATGGGGTATTGAGTGTAGATTGATGAGGGAAAAAATTAATTTAAACGATTTCAGCATGAGGCTGCAACATAACAAAATGTGAAAAAAAGTGAAGGGGTCTGAATACTTTTTTGAATGCAGTGTGTATGTATATGTATATATACATATATATATATCGCTGCGCTCGCCTCACCAAGCGTCGTTTCAGAGGAAAGGCTTATTTTAGCCGAGGATAATGACTGTACCTGAGTTGCTGTGTTGTCATGATTTACACCAATCATAATACAAACTAGGGCCTTTCACTAAAGGGCCTTACACTCACTCACCGCAGGCAGGTTGGTGGTCTTTCCGTCTTCTACCGACTCCTCTCTGGCCTTGCCCCCCCAGCCCTCTCTGGGCTCTGTCCCCCAAATATTCCTACAGGTCGCACAAGATCTGCCTGCAACCCTCGAATGGTTAAACTGCGAAAATCAAGACTTTCTGCTCACCTTCACTCCTTCATTCCTCTTTTCTCCCGCCTCTGGAACAAACTCCCTCACTCTCTTCAATCCCACTTCACCCTCCAGGTCTTTAAAACAGCTGTTCACCACCATCTCTTATCCTCCCCCATCCAAAACCTTGATCTTTTCTACCCCCGCTAATTTCGGTCCCCTTGTGTTTTATACTTCTCCCACCCCCCCCCCCCCCCCTTCCCACGCCTCCTGCCCCAAGCCCTCTCCCTCCCGCACTTCTCCCTGCTCTCAAATGTTGTGGTTGTGTGCTTCCCCTTCTCTCCCCATCTTGTCTTCCGCTCCCTCTTTTTGTATATTTTGTTTGTCTGGTTGATTTGTTTGTGAAATAAATGTTAGCTCTTTCACGAGCCTCGATTCAGTATACAAAAAAAACAAAAACAAAAAAAAACAATTATTTTGCACAAATTTAATTGTAGTGTTTGTGATGTTACATTTTTATAAGCAATTTAGGTTGAAGACAGGTTCAAAAAAAATAATTCAAAAAAGAACCCTTCGCACATACATACGGGGGAGGGGGTGGGGGGGGGGGGGGTAGGGGGTAGGGGGTAGGTGCAGAATGGAAGTTTGGAACGATTACACCTCACCACCACGTAATGAAAAACACCTCACCACCACATAATTTAAAACACCTCTCCACCACATAATTTAAAACACCTCACCCCCATATAATTTAAAACAACTCACCACGACGTAATTTAAAACACCTCACCCCCACCTAATTGAAATCAACTCACCACCATGTAATTTAAAACACCTCACCCCCACATAATTGAAAACACCTCACCCCCACATAATTGAAAACACCTCACCCCTACATAATTGAAAACACCTCACCACCACATAATATAAAACACCTCACCACCAAGTAATTTAAAACACCTCACCACCACGTAATTCAAAACACCTCACCACCACAAAATTCAAAACACCTCACCACCACGTAATTCAAAACACTTCACCACCAAGTAATTCAAAACACCTCACCCCCACATAATTCAAAACACCTCTCCACCACATAATATAAAACACCTCACCACCACGTAGTTCAAAACACTTCACCACCACGTAGTTCAAAACACTTCACCACCAAGTAATTCAAAACACTTCACCACCACATAATTAAAAACACCTCACCACCACGTAATTCTAAATACCTCACCACCACGTAATTCTAAATACCTCACCACCACGTGATTCAAAACCACCACCACGTTATTTAAAACACTTCACAACAACAGCAACAAAAGTTTGAGGGAGTCGTTAAGTGACAACACAGACACTGCCCAGATGTGTAGATATATAGATAAATGACTGTACCTGAGTTGTTGTTTTGTCATGGTTTACACCAATCATAATTCAAACAATTATTTTGCACAAATGTATTTGTAATATTCGTGATATTACATTTATAAACAATTGAAGTTGAAGACTTAAGTTGAAAAAAATTTTTTTTTCAAAAGAAAAGAAAAAGGAACATTTTTCAAAAAAAATACCCTTAGGACATACACACGGGAGAGATATGTGCATACCAGAAGTTTGGTACGATTTCATAAAAGTTTGAAGGAGTAGTTCAGTGACAAGACAAGACAAGACAATACAGGACAGACACTGCACAGATATATATATATATATAGATATACACTGTGTATATATATATATATATATATATATATATATATATATATATATATATATATATATATATATATTGTTACGGACACGACTTAGATGTTGCTTGACCGAGCGGAATGGCCGCCGTGTTCGCACAGTTTACCCGATTACACTCGAACGTTGGCCGAATCGCGCTACGCTAAATCAATGAAGGAAAGGACACAACGGCTGGGATTAATGCAACGACACAAGGGGTACAGTTCTCAAGACCTCCGGAGGAGGATATAATATTGGTGATGCAGAAACGGGTAGATTACACGGTAAGAGGTAAAGCACAGAAAAGATGGGCACTTAGACACAGTCTTATCTTATCCCCGACAGACCACAGACAAACGGGACAAGACTGACTTACACAGGGATTGATGGCAAGGAAGGGCAGGCAGTCGATAGCACAAGGTGCACCTTGGCTCAGGGGCAGAATCAAACGCGGTCCGGTCCAGAGATGCGGGGAGGTATTCAGCGCTTGGAGGTGGCGTCTTCTCTCTCCGTGCTGGGGGCGCATCTGACGTCACCTCCCTCTCCCTGCGCATGCCCAGCGGGGAGTGACACGCCCTCGGCTCGTTAGCTCCGCCCCAGATGGAATCGGTCCGCCGCTTCTATTGGGTGCGGGGGGTTACCGGGCTCCGCCCTTGACGAGGAGCTGACAGCGAGCCCCTGCGTGGTAACCCCGTCGGAGCACATGTTCAATGGCGGCTAACCAAGCCGGAGTGAGGACGCACACTCCCCGCGCTGCCGCCGCTGTTGTTGTTGTTGTTGTACCATGAGGAAGAGCTGCGGGGAGGTATTGGGAGGTCCTAAACTTTCTAACGGTGCCATACAATCACATTCTGGTGCAACGAAGAGTCAGAATTAATAGAAACGAGTCCTTAACTGACATAGACTAAGAATAACTAGCAAGATGTCCTATAGTTGTCTACGTGAGATGCGGTGGACCTGGATGTGACATTTAATGGGGGAAATAGGGGGAGGTCGGGGCTACAGAGTGTTGTTTACAGAAAATGGGACTAGGGAATGGGGGATTGGGGATAGTTGGGAAGTATTGCGAAATAGGGGAATATTTACAAGCGGATATGGATGGATCCAAATCCCATATCCGCAACAATATATATATATATATATATATATATATATATATATATATATATATATATATCTATATATATCTATATATATATATATATATATATATATATATATATATATATATATATATATATATATATATAGTTATAGTGTTATATAAACACATACATATACATACACATGTCCATATAAACGCACCTATACAAACACACTTGTAAGATATATTATGTACTTCTAAGTACTTGTAAAAGCTATTTTATATTTGAAGTTTTAACCTATAAGCAAATGACTGGTTTTCCAACTGCCCGGATTATCAGATGGGCACCGTTTTTCATCGAGGTTTTGATCCTTTCAGCCTGGTGGATGTAAATTATATTCTTCAGTTAGATTAAGATAGACGAACAGTCCGTCTTCTTCTAGGTTAAGTGCTGATCCCATTACCCCCTTTCTTTTCATTGCATTGCTTTACTATTTGTTCCCCATCCCGATTGTTATTCATTAAACCTGTTCTGTTTCAAGCATCATCGCTGTGGATTTTGAGCTGTGGCATTGCCCTCCGGATTCGTAATTAAATTCTTCTTAATAACAAATGAGTGTGCTGAACGTGCCTTGCAGCAATATTAATTAATCGCATCGCACCGCAAAGTCCCCTCGTGTGCTCAAACCTCGTCCACTCGGCGTCTTGGGATGTTCATCTCTGACGGAAACGGAGTTCATTACAATGCCTTTGTTTTTATTTTGCTTCATCTTTTATGAGAAGTCCAGCAGCATTGGGAACATAATACACTTTTACTGTGTATGAAGGTAAATGTAAATATAAAGTGTGCAATGTGTTTCTTAGGGCTTTCAATTTAACGTTTTCATCCTCCACTGTACATTATAGTCAGGTTCACTATGTCAATAAATTATATTTCGTTCAAAATCATGGTAGATTAGCAAACTTATACATTTTTGGAAAGGTTATAGCATAATGAAACTAAAAATAAATGTTTACATTTGGAGAGATACCTGTATGGCGGCCATTTTGGATTTTCAAAATGGCCACTGTAAAATACATATTTTGTTCTATTTCTGCCTCTAATTACCCTAAAAACTTTTTAAAATATACTAAACCTATATTTTCAGGGACAAGGAATCCAATGAAAGTATCAAATTAGTGCTATGGGGAATGGTAAGACACGAATCAAAGGTTTTGAATTGCAAAATACTGTCTTTATATTCGCGATAAGTTGCATAATCAAATACATGTTATCATTTTGTTCAGGCAGTTAATAACATCAAAATGTGTCACAATAATTCATATCACCAAACATACACAGGCAGTCAGCAAAATCATATATACACATGCAGTCAGTATAACTTCACATCTACACAGGCAGTCAATGACAAAATATACACAGGCAGTCAATGGCATCAAACATACACGATTACAGAATATGCCATTTAGAGTTCGTCATCACTGTCCCGTGTGTCGTATCCGACAATATAGTCCGCATCGTTTTCACAGTCCGTTCCACACAAGCAAAGGTCGGTCAAATTGATTGGCAAATCGAATTGGTCGAATGGTCGATCGAATCGAATTCGATGAATCGAATCGAATCGATCGAATTGGTCGAATGGTCGAATGGTCGATCGAAGCGATTGGTCGAATTGGTCGAATGGAATTGGTCGATTGGTCGAATCGAATTGGTCGGAATTGGCAAATGTAAACATTGATTTTCAGATTTTCCATGTAATAACGTTTCCAAAAATGTATAGGTTTGCTAATCTACCATGATTTTGAACGAAAAAACATAGTGAACCTGACTTAGTTTACTACCAAAACTGCACGGCATAACTAGGCAAAGTTGCAGAAATTGTGTGATGATCATGCTTTGATAATAAGAAAAACAGTTTTGGTTACAGACACACTCACCTGGCGGATGTTAAGTTGCAAATTCTTACATTGCTGTATTGAATATGTAGTTCGTTTGATTCTGGTAGAAGATTTTCTGGAGTGTCTGTCCTTTTAATTATCTCCTCCTACTTTCAGCGATGTCCTTGCATTGCCCATTTTCAAGCAAGAAGAGGCAAGTATCTCTTGCAGCTGTGAAAGCAAGCAGCCACATTTTCAATATGTTCTTTGTGCTCCTACATCACCCGCTGTCAAACTGCATGAGGATACACTCACCTACCTCAATCAGGGTAAGCATGCAGGTCGACAGGTTTGTGGAACCCCTTGTTTTTCAACTCAATCCAATGTGTGAAGGATAGAAAACAGAGAACACAACCTCGCTATAAACACAGTCATTGGGAGCAAAGCTGACTAATATATAAGGTATTATGGTGCATTTTCAGTTTTGTGAAAAGTTGTAATTTTCTTCTGTTTTTCTGCTTTATTGGCTTTCCTCCTTGCTATGACCAATATACTTTGCAACTGGAGTGATTTTAGCAAATCGTAGTTGAGATGCCTCTCCAACCAATGAAGGAACATTTAAGGTGATTGCAGCCTGAGTTAGTCCATTGTTCTGGTCAAATTACGAAGCCTGTAGGATTCCCTATATTGCTTTTTGTTGGGGTACTCATTATTTTATTAAATTATATTCTCACAAAGATTATTAAATTGTTGCCTGAAGGATATAAAGTCATCATCACACAAAACATGGGTGATTCTTCTTTGAGGAGACCTGCTCAGCCATCCGCCTTTTATTTTTATTTTTTACACTAGCTCGGCTTATGGAAGTTCAAGAAAGTCAGTGCACAACACATTTAACATTTACAAAAGCAATGGAGACACTTGCATATTGTAAGGCACACCACACTGTGTCCTGCCGGATTCAAACCTCGTAATGCCAGAGTTAACACTCCGCAAAATGGCTTGAACTTGGAAGCTTGAATTTGAACTGGCAGCTCAAGTGGCGGCTCGGGAAACGTTGCGAACCTTAATTTGGTTGCACATGCCAAGATCGTAACTCATGTTACGATGTGCCCACTTATAATTTATTCACACATGGAGAAGCGTCAGATGCCTGAACCACCGGAATTAAAAATATCAAATAATAAAGTTTAATGAAATGTGTAAATGAAACTGAACAGAGGACACCTAAAACAACAAATTGATGTCAAGAAAAATAAGGCGCCTTGATCGGATATTAAACCAGGTTTATGAACTGGAAATATTTGTCTTGCTTACGTTATACTCTATCCTTATTGACATGGACTCCCTCATTGTCGGACACAAAAGGAGAAAAAGAGTTCGAAGATATGGAGGGAGGAGGTGTGGGGATAAAAACAATATTGGGGTGGTTCAAACATGGTCGAGCCAAGCTTGCAGTCTTTGCCAAGATACGGTGAGGTGAGCAGACTCATGCTCTTCATGCTGTAGGTGGGTTTCCAGCCCAGCCCTGTCGAGGTGAACTTGCCGCTGGCGTCCCCAGAATCATGTGACCTGTTCCCACGTCCACTGAGTTGGCCCAAATACCTTCCAGTGATGCTCCGGTATGATGTCCTGCTTAGGACTTCTGCGGAGAGGCTGAGAACCTGCGCGCACCCACTGCAACCTTAGGTGCGTCTAACATCAGGCATGTTGACGCATCTGGCTTTGGTTGAATCAGGAGTGAGGCATTGGCCAGTGCATCTTTGTTGGTGTGGAAGGCTGACAAGGTTGGCTCCTTTCCTCGGAACACTTCAGCAGCTGCAGTGTTTTGGCTGCATTTGGAATAAATTGATGGTAAAAGTTGATGAGGTCCAAAAACTCTCACAGTTTGCATTGAGATGAAGGTAACGGGAAATCTTGAATCATCTGCACCTTTTCCTCGAGCGGACGGATGCCTGAGCGGTTAACATAGTGGTCGAGGAAATTCAACTCCGGAATGGCAAATATGCACTTTGTGGGATTGATGACTATGCCGAAGTCCTGCAATCGGGAGAAGAGAAAACTTAGGTGTCCCTGATGTTCTTCTGCAGTTGCGATGGAGATTAGAATATCATCAGCAGAAGTGTCATCTCTGAACTTACAAAATGAGTAGCAGCCCAATAAGCTGCGACTCATTTTGATGACCTCGGAAGGATGACAGAGTCAACCCACCTGGTGTTATTTCAACGGCACGATGGGCTTCAACTCAAGATATTAAGCCAACCACCTTAACCATTAAGTCAATACCAGGCAGGCATAGATATCTGCGATTCCATGAGTGAAAGGGTAGTGAGCCAGATTGGAGGCGTAGTCAGTTCCCTCGGCCCCTGGAAGCTCTGGGGGTCAAACTGCTTTGAGAGGCCATCTGAGTATGTATTTTTAATAGTATACCAAGTCGAGGCTCGTATAAGAGCTGAGACACACAGAAACATATAAAGGGAGCGGGAGACGAGAGTGGGAGAGAAAGAAAGAGAAAGAAAGAGAAAGAAAGAGAAAGAAAGAGAGAAAAAGAGAGAAAAAGAGAGAGGAAAAAAAATAATATAAAATAAAAAGCACGACAGCAATAGGGAACAGGGACATCAGGAGATTCATGGAAGAGAGAGGGCTGGGGCGGGTACATGGGATAAAGAAGATGGACTCTAAGATGGACTCTAAGAAGATGGGCTTAAATGAAAGAAAACATTATTTGTAGGAGGTGGGTTTGTGATGGATTAACGGGGGTAGAAAAGATCATGGTTTTGGATGGGGCCTTAAACCTAGATATCCTGGGGTATGCATTACATCTACGTGTGTTAGAAGTAACCTTCATCCATTCCACGGAACCTACATTGTGTCGTCAAAAGGGATTTGTACATTCGCTTTCAACACGGAAAGATTAAAGGTATTTCCCCGATCGCTGTCCAAGGTAATGATGCAAATGGTGCGTCATCACTGACGATTCCGCTCTAGCCAATCGGAGCCCGGGAATGTGGAGACTGAGGCAACCAATGGGCATTCAGAACACCAATGACGTCATGACTGAAGAACCAATCGGTGTCATGGTTACTTTGACATGCTTATAAATGCACAAGTTCTCATCTCTTCTGGTCTATTTGCTGTGAATCACCTTGAAGAGTACATCACGAAAAGCTTCTAGACAAGTAAAAATTTGAGAATTTTCGAATAGTGTAGGCATTTTGTGTTAAAAGTGATTAAACATGTTTTTTAGGATAATTCGAGGGTGCTGAATTCAAAAATGCTGTTTAACCGGTTCAATTTTGGAGTCTTAACCTTCAAATTGTAAAAAACAAAATGCCCGCCATTTTCAGCATATTTTTTGCCATAACTTGAATTTTAAGCAACATAGAAGGCTCAAAATAGTGGCCATACCCATGTTTGTGATACTGAGGATTCCAAATTTACTGTTACCTAAGTTGTAACTAGTTTGGTTTCGCCGCCATGTTGAATTCCAAGATGGCCGCCATATTTTTGGTAATTTCTGGGGTGTATTTTTTTATGTACATCACTTTCACTGGTCAAATGCGTTTTTAATTTCTTTAGAACAAAAAAAATGATATTAAATCATTTCTAAAGTGCATTTAAAAAAGGGGTAAAGTTCCAAAATGGCTGCCTTTTAGTAATTATACTTTATAAATACCGTATAGCTCAATATTGGCATTCTCAAATGTTTACCTGTCTATCTTGGTCTGTTCTGTTTCTGCATTCTAGTTGTCTGTTGTATGCACATGCACATCCTGTGCATGTTAGCCCAGCTTTTCTGCAGCTGCAACGGCCATTTATACATCCTTTGGTACATCCGCATGTTACTATCTCGCGACACGCCTTAGGAATTGGAGATAGCATCATCAACTTCGGCACCAAGTTCCCATCGATGTATGTCCATCCCATGTCTGTTACTTGGGGGAGTACTGGAGTAGCGATGGTTGCGCGCTTCCAAATAAAAGCCTGGTAATGTGCGCGCCTTATGTGTAGTCTCACTGCATCTGATGTTGGTTGCAGAGTCTCCTGTGGACAACCCTTAGAGAAGAGTATTACACGTGCCTTGTCGCATCTGTCCACATCATCGGGTACCTTGTAAAGACGGCATATTAACTTTTCTGCATCGTTGATTACTTCTTCAGTGATATCTTCTGTGCCCAGATTTGTCAACAATTGGCTGTGTGTTTGAAACACCTTCCAGGCTGTCTTTTTGCCGTGGCCAGCAAGCTGTGACACACTGTCACAACCAGTAATTGCATGGAATGGCAGCAACGCTTCCACTTGGCAAGGTGGCAGTTTCTGGTGGAGTTTGTGGATGGGAATGTATTTTGGCTTCTTAAGAGTTCCTGCCTTCATCCACAGCTGAGTGCATGGCATCTTATCAAAATGAGCAGCTAACAAGACCAGCACGTCAGTGTCACGCACTAAAACCACCACTGTTACAGCATTTGTGTCGACGCAATGAAGAACAAGTCGTGTGTCCGCCTCCTCATGGTTGGCCTGTAGGGATGATGTGTCCATCTCTGGATCTGAAGATTTCACGTCTGTGATCTGTGCAAATCCTCCAGCCACTACAAGTGTTGTGGGTGCAATAGACACCGCATTTGTCATGAGCTGCTTCTTAGTTTCAGAGCAACATATACCATAGAGAGCAATTCATCTTCTTCCTGTGGTTTATAGGTGGGGATTGTGATTATGGTGTCGTCATCCTCTTCGCGTGTTATCTTTGAAATGGGTATGTGGGCAAACTTCAGTGGAACAAAGACACTGCGTCGCTCACTTGCTTCGTTATCACGAAGTACAAGTATCTCATAGAATTCACCAATCTTATCTGCCAATTTATCCGTGAAGGTGCTCATTCTGCTGGTAAATGACACTGGAATATCTACGTTGGATTCTTCAGCAATTGTACAATACCGGTTCCACACTTCTTTTAGCTCTAATACATGACCGTGCTCAGCAGAATACTTGAGCTCATCGCAAAGCCACAGCATTGCAATATCAGCATGTCGAGAATCCTGTTTAGTTTGGGTTGTCTTTCTGGTGAACTGCACATAGCAGGAGAGATGGTACTTTCCTTCCGCGGCAATTAGGTCACTAACACCAGCAACACGCACTCGCATTTTTTTTTCAAACTCAGAAGCTTCCAATATTTCAGTGCTCTTCTTGAAGGTGGTGACTGAAGTCAACTTCTGCTTGGCCTTGTCCTCTTGGCAGAACATGCAGAATTCCCAGTTAATGGGCGGTGAGCTACTACGACGATATGAGGAAGGTTGGGTTTCTGTTCTTGATGCTGATGAACTAGAGGATGGGCTACTCTCTGCCAATGAGTCCGCCTTGAGTTTATCTAGTTTCGTTTTGTTTGTATACATAGCATAGCATGATTTATGCCAAACTAGTTGTTTTTTAGAGTCGTGTTTCAGGGCTTCTGAGAGTCTGTCAACTGCATCCTTGTACTTGACATGTCGTAACTTTTGGCGCTCGTGGGTAACATTTGATAATGTGTTGAGGCCTTTTTCTGTGGCAGCAAACAGTTTATCGTTTGTCTTTATATCTTGGCATATTATGCACAGGTTGAGCGAAACTGGGACTGGTCTTTTAAGGCTAAGTAATGCATCCATGGTGAGGGAGTTATCGCACTACCTGTAATGAAAAAGAAAACAAATTACAATTAACGTTTAAAATTATTCATTTCTTATTTTCAGAAAATAATCATCAAATCCATATTCGTCTACCACGATATCCAAAACCAACACCTCAGCCATCGACTCACTTATCATGTTCATTTCTGAACCACTTCTCACCTCAAACTTCACAATTTGACATCCATGGGTGGCATCAAAGTAAGGGGGTGAAGTATGGGCGTCAAAGGATTTTAGCAAGACTGGGCACCTACGCAACGGTGCCTCAGTGGTGCTTCGCTTCGTTAATGCGGTGTTAACATGTAGTTTATTCCCGTGACCGAGTCACATATCAGTAATGCCCGCAAGAGGGCGTTAATAGTGTTTACAATCACAGGTATACAATACATGTATAATCAATATACATGTCAATAACCCAGATAACATACTGGCGGAGAGCTCTTCCATGAAAGGGTGGCTATGAATCACGCGATCGAATGGCCTCCACGGTTACCGGACCTGACCCCATGTGACCTTTTCCTCTGGGGTCACATGAAGGCGAAGGTGTATGTAACTCAACCACAAGACCACAATTCCTTCATTGTCTCATTTTACTCGCTTTTCAAAATAGTCCAAAGCACACTTTGCAAAAGACTCCAGGCGTACTATATTTCAATTTGTTTCTTTGTATTTAAATCCAACATTGTGGCCATCTTGATGATCAATATGGCGGCCATCTTGGAATTCAACATGGCGGCGAAACCAAACTAGTTACAACTTAGGTAACAGTAAATTTGGAATCCTCAGTATCACAAACATGGGTATTGCCACTATTATGAGCCTTCTATGTTGCTTAAAATTCAAGTTATGGCAAAAAATATGCTGAAAATGGCGGGCATTTTGTTTTTTACAATTTGAAGGTTAAGACTCCAAAATTGAACCGGTTAAACAGCATTTTTGAATTCAGCACCCTCGATTTACCCTAAAAAACTTGTTTAACCACTTTTAACACGAAATGCTTCCAACATTTTATATAAGCACAAATTCTCAAATTTTTACTTGTATATTCCGTGTTATTGTCATTATGTCGTGCTTGTTTTCCTGTATATTATAGTTCTGTAGTCCCAAACATCTGTTTATATATCTGTTGTTTGTTTGTCAAAACAAAATTTTAAGACAGACGTTTGAGTTACTTTCATTTTCAATAGCTCACCCCCTCTAAACAAGCATGCACTCGGCATGTGAACTCTCCATTAAGCGATACCTGTTTCGTCATGAGAACAGTAGAAGATACCTCTGAGTAAGGTTGATTGGCTTACTTTGGCTCTGAGAAATGAGTTGTTGTATGGGCAATATAACAATTTTTTTTCACAGTATTTTGGTTGAAGAATATAGCAGTGCAGGGACATTATTATCCCTTGGGGTTGCATGTGGTAGTTGTGATCCACATGCTTAAAAATAAAAATGGGGGGATGTTGTATTCCGCTCCTTCTGTCCTGTCTGTCAGTCTCTCTCTGTATGTCTATCTGTCCGTCACGCTATCTCCTCCTAAAAGGTTGGGCAGAAATTCACCAAATTTCGTGGTTATGATCACCACATGGCAAGAAGGTGCAAGAGCAGTATCATTTTAGGGTGTTTTTTTTGTGGTGGCAGTATCATTATCATCTATTGGGGTGGTTTCAAAAGGTCAAATAACAAAAAATGAAATTACAGGCACATTTTAAAACATGTTTATGCCTCCGCCCGAAGGTGGCCGGAGCCATTATGTTTTTGGGTTGTCCGTAAGTACATACGTCCGTACGTCCGTCCGTACAGGCTAAGCCTCGTTTGGCTCAGCAACCACATGTCCGATTGAGACGAAACTTTCAAGGTAGGAGGAACACCTATGTATTATATTTTTATGATAATTGCGATGTCATAGGTCATGTGGTATGGCAGCCCTTTTGGATTAAATGCAAATAATTATAATTTTATTTCTCGGAAACTGCTGAATGGAAAAAATTTAAACTCGGCACATTGTCAAGTACTCACAATGAGGAACAAATGCATGATAATGATGACATCATCAGTGAAGTGGTATACCAACCAAAAATGTTTTAATTGATTTCCTTATCCTAAAAATCTGAAATTGCATGCACATGATCTATGACCCATTTGTATTGAAATATTAAATTTATAACTTCATCTGTCACATGGTTTGGCAGCCATATTGGATTTAACCTAAACCATAAAAAACATCATCTCCCGAACCACCGAAGCGATCGACTCAAAAGTTTACGTGTCATCGGCTAGGCATGGTGATTAAAAGGTGATCATGAAAACGTCATTGGTCAGATGGTGTGGCAGCCATATTGGATTGAAGGAAAATATTAAATAATTATATTTCAGAAACCGCTTACCCTAACGATGCCAAACTTTACAAATGCCATCTAACATCATTGTTGCATATAGTTTAAAAATGATGATGTCGTAGGTCGTGTGATTTGGCAGCCATCTTGGATAGAAAAACAAACCTTTTCCGATCAACACCAAACTTCACAAATGTGACCCCTCCCATGCATATGCAGAGTTTACATTTTTGATGTCGCATGTCACGTGGTTTGGCAGCCATATTAGCTTGAAAGCCAATATTTGAAAAAAAACCCTTCTGCAAAACCGTTTCACCAATCGATGTGAAATTTTCCCGGCTAACTGCACGACTGTCATTTTCTATGGTTTTTACCCTTGCCAACAAGTGGGCTTTTCCTGTCACTGGGGACGGGTACTTTTGCTCGTTGCATGCATAATTTTAGAAGTGTTTGTTTGTATTTTTGTTTGTTTGACTTCTATGCACCACTGACCTGTTGGATAGAATGAGATGAAAACTGGTGGTTGTACTCGGAGAGTGCACACAGGTTTTGGTGGTTAAAAAAAAACAACATAGTCCTTGGGGGTTTAGGGTGGACTGGAGTACCCCAATTCTCTCCCTATAAATGTGTATTGTATACTACAGCTCACTGTGTGGGTGGGTTTGTCAAGTCATCCCGTCTAAGAATGGATTCTTCGCTAGTAATGTGAAATGTCTTTATTAAAAGCACATTAATAATGCAAATTATTTATCTGTCCAATGCTTCTCGGAGGTGTAGGATTATTAGTTCAGTATTACACATAAAGCTCTTCACACTTTATGATCAACGCAATACATTTCAATAGCAGAACTGAAACATGGGGTGCAGTTGCAAGCCCGCCTCCAGGAGCTTCCTACCCCTGCTACCCTACCAATGCCCCTTGTCAATACCATTCATATGATGTTTTGATTTGGAAGTACAGTATTGCTAAAAAAAACAAAATCCTAGTGGGGAGGACAGACCCTCCCTCCCCCTACCCTGAAAGGGTACTTATTATGACCTCTCTATGGAAGTGTCTCAGATCTGGGTAATGACATGGAAATATTTTTGATGGAGTAGGTGATCCAATCTGTGGGGGCGGGAGTCAACACAATGTTTACTACTTCCACTCATCAGTCAATTCCAAGCATTTCAAATCATGCTAGATTATAAAATGAACCCATTAAAATAGCTATACGGTTTGTGCATTTTCAAAACAAGTCAATTATGTCAGGTTATAAAACTATATTTTGGGATATTGAATTAAAGATAAGCATAATAAATGGTGTGTATGACAATGACATGGTTCATATTCCCTGGAGGGATGTGAGTACGCACGTACATATAGGCACAAAGGTGTTTTTTTGGCAAGGAGAAAAGGATTTGTAGGTGTTGATGAAGGCTCTTAAAACAAGTAGTTTAATAGGTTTCCTTTTTATGGGGAAAATGAATGGCGGTGGGGGGTGGGGGAGGGGAGGAGGGGAAAGGGGGGTTGGCTTGGATGGCGGGGAAAATTTTTGGAGTTTTTATAATTCAAGCCATTATTTAAGAAAAAAAAGGGAGCATAACAAAGATGTGCAAAACATATTTTTGAGTTGCCCATGACTTAAATCGAAGTATATTTTGGCAGATGTTTATTATTATTATTATTATTATTTAGTGTTATTTTAGTTTCTGAATGTGCCCTATTTCCCATGTGTGTCTGCATCCAGGGCAGTCCTATGAAATCCGCATGCTTGACAATCGGAAAGGAGTTGGCACAATAGACCTCAATGGGAAGTATGTTAAGGTAAATGCATCGTTTTGCATCCTTAAATTGTGCTTTCTTGCTCACCCTAAATTATTTCCTTTTTTGTCCAAAAACAGTCTGGTTTATAGATGATCCAAAATGTGGATTGATGTAATGGTATGTTGGAGTGCCAGGTTTTATTTAATGACTGTAAGAGATTAAATTGAACATGATTTTTGAAATGCAATATCAACATAGTCTTTCGGTAGTAGGTTGTCGGCAGCAAACACCCATGGCAGTGCAACCACCCTGACTTATGGAGCATTAAAGTGGTGTCTGGAACCACTTATTGGCGCTGAGGAAGCGCCTTTAGCGATTGACTTCCAGCCAGTGTAACGCTAATTCCTGTCACAGGAATTCGGAGATCATATAAGTGGGCGTGGCAGTTCCTGATTGGTTCGTGTTGGGGAACGCCTTCTCGCTGCCGACGTGACGTAAATTCGCGCACGCGCACTGGTGAAGCTTACTCGATCTTACTCGATCCCATATTACATGTACTTTCATTGCATACAAATTATACTTCCTCCTAGAAATTCCAAGCCCGAACCTCAGCGCAATCCAAGAGGATTCACTTGTTTTATTTCAGGATTGCTGGTCTTATGTCCTGTTTCATGCAAACCAAGCAACTGGGCAAGCCTTAAATTATCTTTCTCACATGCAACATACCATACATTTATCTTGCTCATTTTCACTCCATATCTTCACATTCTTTCTCTTTCCTTTGGTTTCATTTAAGTCCTTTTTTGTTTCATTTGAGACCTGGCATTGAAGAGGACCAAACAGTCTATGATTGGAGCCTTTAACATAAAAAATATGACTATATTTTATGTAATATATAAAGCTCATTCTAATCACGGAGTCACTGACTGACTCACTGAAGGGGAGGGTGAGGGGAAAGGGAGGGTTTGGGGGTAGTGTGTGGAAGGGATGGGGATAGGGGGGAGAGGAGTGCAGCAGAGGGGTGGGGGAAGAGAGGGAGGGAGGGAGAAAGGAGGGGGGCGTGGAGAGCGAAGCCTCACCACATGTCGCTATACTGGAGTCAGAACTGAACTGATCCTCACCAAATTTGTTTTACCAGGGCCTTTATCGACCCCAGCGACCATAAAAAGCAAAAACAGAAATCAAATCAGAGTTAAAATGACTTTGTGAGCTCCTGAAAAATATTTGGAGCCATGGGCGCTAAAAATGACAAAAATAGAGAACGATACGGTTCCTGAATACTCAACGTTGTCATTAAAGTTTGCAAGTCAGTCAAAATCCATCACAATTTCACCAAATTTGTTGTAGTCGAGTGTGCAACCACTCCCCGACCACCAAAACAGAAATCAGATTGAACTTTATATAAACCCGTGCGGCCGCTGGAAGCATTGATGGAAAAATGACAATGATCATCATCATTTCCTATCTTAAGGTCTCAAAATGCTTGGCTTTGGGTTAGTGAAGAAATTCGCATAAGCATGGGGTAAGTGGCGGGAGTAACTATGCCTCGCTCGAAGATAATATTAATCTATATATATACAGTCGTGGCCAAAAATATTGGCACCCTTGCACCTTTTTCAAATAAAACAATTTTCTCTAAAAATAAGTTGAAATTTACAAAAGTGTTTGGTCTCCACAATTCTTGATTTCACTGTTAATATTACAGAACCTTTGCTTTTGATTCAGAACTTAAAGGAAGACTCCAGACCCAAAAAAAATTTAATTATTTAAATCTTTAGAATTAGGTAATGTTTAATTTTTAAAAAGAAAAAAAAATTCGACGCTAAATTAGTCGTAAAATGCGTTTTTAAAAAGGCACGATTAAAAAAATTAAGCTAGTTCTGGAATCCTTGTGACGTCACACGAGGTATAGATCTCAGCTGATCACGGTGCACACAGTGCATAAACATGGCAGACATGGCAGAAGAAGAAGTTTCTGACTCCGAATCGCTCGATATTTCCTCCGATCTGTCGGACTTTTCACCCGATGAATACGTATCAGAGGCTGAGGAAAGTATTGTAATAGAATATGATATAGAACGGAGAGAATTTGGTGTTCAACCATATCAGTTTGAGCCGGAATACGCCGACGAAGATCCAGAGGCCAATATGGAAGTCAAAGTGGAAAACGACGAAGATGATGCTGAACGGCTCGCAGATTTAGATTACTGGTACGTGTTGGGCTAGCCTACTTGTTGATAGTTTCGGTTAAATATGCGAGGAATATTTATATCAAGCGAGTGTTATTGCAGTAGTGACTTTGTTTGATCGATAAAACGGTAAAAACCCGATCGCCTTGTGCCTGTATCATGGCGTAGCCACAGACACGCAGGCTGCAGCTACTGAGTGTAGTGTACAAATGCACTCGTCACTGTACGTCGGCGTTTCGTAGAATTTTGGCCAATTTATTTATATTTATGGCAGGCATGTTCCGCTACGCCCCGAAATAAGTCAATACATAAACAATTATGCTCGCATCCTGGGAGGGGGGGGGGGGGGGGGGGGTGGATAGCCCACATTTTATACATGACACAAACGTCATTTACGATTTAGGCGAGGCCTGTGCATTGCAAGTGTATTTGGGACACACGGTGACAGTACACTCGCATTCGAGCCTGTGTTTATGATTATAATACCATTGTTTTTCTTGAATGAAGGGGGGGTTCATAATCTCTCAATTTATGGTTGCATACATACTTTAAAGGGGCTCTTCAATCATGAAACGTTGTTTACACTTTACATGCAAATATTGGTATAAACCAGCAAAATGAATTGGCTACCTATTATACTACTGTGTTCAAAAAGTATCCGACCTTTATTTTTCGTGCGTAAAAAAAAAGAAGCTAGGGAGGCGTTGATTTGTGCACATATGTAGGCGATCCTAATGCACACGCGTGAATTTTTTCCCACCTGCAGAAGCTGTCATTCGACGGCAGACCGCCGATGAGTGAGGACATGTAAGTGAGCGCCGTCGGATTTTCGTTTTTGACAAAATGACGGAAAAACTTGAACAATGCTACTGCATCAAATTTTGTGTAAAGCTTGGCGATTCCCAAGTGGAAACGATCCGCAAGATTCAACACCGTTCATTCCATTATGAAGGAGGATTTGGGCTTCAGGAGAATCTCAGCGAAGTTCGTACCAAAGCTGCTAACGATTGAGCAGAAGCAACTCCGTTTGGAGATCGCACAGGACATGCTGGAGACTGTGAACACCGATCCCAGCTTCCTCAACACAGTGATCACTGGCGATGAGTCCTGGGTTTATGGGTACGACCCAGAAACCAAGTTGCAGTCATCACAATGGAAGCATCCAACATCCCCGAGGCCAAAAAACACAAAATTTGATGCAGTAGCGTTCAAGTTTTTCCGTCATTTTGTCAAAAACGAAAATCCGACGGCGCTTGGTGATGGATGGTGCGATTGGAAACTGTCATACCTTGTGTCTGAAGGTCAGCTTGAATCTGTTTGGCAGTTTATTGAGGTACTTTCTCCACCATTCGAACAATCCTTCGCTGCAATCTTCGGTATAGTTTTCTCTTGCGGCCACGGCCAGGGAGGTTGGCTGTAGTGCTATGGGCCTTAAAATTCCTGATAGCATTGCACACGGTGGACACAGTAACATCAAGGTCTCTGGAGATGGACTTGTAGCCTTGAGATTGTCCATGCTTGGCTACAATCTTGTGTCTGATCTCCTCAGACAATTCTCTGCTTTTCTTTCTTTTCTCCATGCTTATTGCAGTATACACAGTTACACAAACTGCAGAATGACTCCTTCTCTCCATTCAAACTGGTTCAATGAGTGAGAAATTTAATTAACATAATTTCAAAACATACCTAGTCACAAGTGTGCCTCACTGACCGGGTCCTATATATACTATTCATATATATACTCACATAGATATGCTCAGTATGCATAGGCTCAAGCTTTGGAAATGCTCAGTCGCATAGAGGATTACGAAGATTACCTGAAAAAGGTCATGTTCACAGACGAAGCTTGCTTTCATGTATTGGGGAAGGCCAACTGGCACAATGTGAGGATCTGGGGCTGTGAAAAACCGCACGTGGTCAGTGAACACATACGCGACAGTCCAAAGGTCAATGTGTGGTCTGGCCTTCTCCATGACTGCTTTGTGGGTCCATTTTTCTTTACAGAGGAAACAGTGACCTCAACAATTTACATGAACATGGTGGAAGGATTCGCCTTCCCACAGTTTGAAGACCTGCAACCCGATGTCATTTTTCAACAATATGGCGCTCACCCTCATTGGGACTTTGTCATTCGAGGCATCCAAAAAAAAAAAAATTCCAGATTGCTGATTGCCCGAGACGGACCAACTGCCTCGCCCCCACAGTCACCAGACATACCCCCCCACCCCTTGATTTTTTTTTTCCTTCTGTGGGGGTTTGTCAAAGATGTTGTCTACAACACAAAGGTGGCACACCTGCAGGATCTTCGTTCTCGGATTACAGCTGCATGCACACTTGTGGACGCAAACATGTTGAGTCGAACATGGCAAGAACTCGTCCACCACCTTGATGTCCTGCATGCAACAAACAGAGGTCACATTAAAGTGTATTGATGATGTGCACAAAACTCATATAAACCAAAGGGTATTGTATCATTTGTGGTTCTAAATATATTAGCTATATATATATATATATATATATATATCTATATATATATATATATATATATATATATATATATATATATATATATATATATATATATATATATATATATATATATATATATATATATATATATATATATATATCTAATATATATATATATATATATATATATATATATATATATATATATATATATATATGTATATGTATATATATGTATATGTATATATACACAAAGAATTAAGTTAAGCACCCCCCCCGTTTTTTTACAACCTCGCACATTACAAGTTTGTTGTCGTCAAAACAGTGTAATATACCCATGATATTGCTATATTTTCTGGAGAAGTGATATTATGGTCACATAAAAACATAACAATCATGCCGTTTTCAATATTTTATTCTGAATAATTTAAGGTGAAATTTTTCGGGAATTTTAGGCATATTTTCACCTCAATTTAAGTATGGAGCTATAGGTCCATCACGGACAGTGTGGATGACGTTTATGTTTTCTAACGTACAGTCATTGTTCTGAGAAGACCTCTAGCGATCTTTGCGTCAATAACGTGTGTAGGACCCACGTGATCGGATCACTGACCCAACCCTACGTCTCATAGACCCTGTAAGCCGTCGTATGCGTTGCTGTGGCAGGTTGTTCCATTCCCGATGTAATGCACGTTCCAATTCATCCAGATTGGCTATTGGAGGGACCATCTTCGCAATTTGTCGTCCCAACATGTCCCAAACGTGCTCGAGGGGGTTCAACCTGCCACAGCAACGCATACGACGGCTTACAGGGTCTATGAGACGTAGGGTTGAGTCAGTGATCCGATCACGTGGGTCCTACACACGTTATTGACGCAAAGATCGCTAGAGGTCTTCTCAGAACAATGACTGTATGTTAGAAAACATAAACGTCATCCACACTGTCCGTGATGGACCTATAGCTCCATACTTAAATTGAGGTGAAAATATGCCTAAAATTCCCAAAAACTTTCACCTTAAATTATTCAGAATAAAATATTGAAAACGGCATGATTGTTATGTTTTTATGTGACCATAATATCACTTCTCCAGAAAATATAGCAATATCATGGGTATATTACACTGTTTTGACGACAACAAACTTGTAATGTGCGAGGTTGTAAAAAAACGGGGGGGGTGCTTAACTTAATTCTATGTGTATATATGTATATGTATATATATATATATATATATATGTATATATGTATATATATATATATATGTATATATATATATATATATATATATATTTATATATATATATATATATATATATATATATACATATATATATATATATATATATATATATATATATAAATATATATATATATATATATATATATATATATATATATATATATATATATATATATATATATATATATATCTGTAAGAAATAGTAGAAACTCCAAAGTACGAGCAGGGCGTCTCATTTGTATTGAATAAATAATCGTTAGATTAAATAAGACGCGGACGTAGCTTCAGGACGTCGATCTTTAATTATATATATATATAATTATATATCTTTAATATATATATCATAGACTCCTTTAGAGAAGGACTGGAACGTCCCATGCTCGGGGTTTGTAACTTGAGTCTGAAGGATTAACTTAAGTCCTGGGCTAAAATGACTTCTAGAAGGGCTAGAGACACGATCTCGGGATCAAAATAGGGGTTTTTGAGGACGGCGAGTTCAATAGCGACATTTTCAACACCACCTGGGGTCATCTTCAAGGTCAAAAGGTCATATTTCAAGTTCAAATTAGTGAATTTTGGCAATTTTTGCCCGTTTTTTGTGTCTAACTCATAAACGGTGAGAGATGGCTGATTATAATAAGAGGCAAGTTTGTAGAGCTGTCCAAATTTAATATATATTGTCATATATCGTATTACACAAACATGCAAACATACAGCAAATACACATTCGAATAATAACAATGCACCGTTTTTCAATAATATTTTGTAAAAAATGTCTATTACAACTATGTCTATGTCTATCACTAGTTGGAGAGCTTTTCTTGCCTCCTGAGGCATCCCACAGCCTTTTCTTTGTCACTGACATTGAGGACATGAGCTTTCAATAGAATGTTAGCTAAAGTAGTACATGCTGCATTATTACTAGCTAAAGGTGCATCTACAAAGGATAACAGCTCAGCAAAATGAAAGCGGCAACGCATTTTAGTCATGCCATGCAAATTATAGGCATTATGTCCAAAGAAGACGGTTGACATAGTCGGCACACTCAGTCCACCTCTATTCAAATGATCTAGGAACTCAGATGACACCTCATTACCATCTTCATCATCCATGATCTCCTCCATACTGGTGCTATCACCATATTTATGAACAAGGTATCTGGCCAAATAAACAACTTTATGCTTAAGGGCATCATCAGACCTCAAGAGTTCCTGAGTGTCATGAGGAGTGATCTCGTCAATGAGTTCACTTCGCTCATCTGGATTTATGGAAGTACCACAATTCTTGTCGCAAACAAGCACATGAGAACTAGATTCTGGCATAATGTCATGCTTAACGAGTGTCTGCAAATTTGCAATTTTAGCTGCAGCCATAATGTCAACTACGTCAATGTAGAAGTTTCCACCGCATCTTTGCCTGGCTTGGCCGAAAAACTTTTCCAAGGCTTCATCCGCGAATATAGCAGGAAGAACGTAGTCAAAGTCTTTCTCTGCCAGAAGCAATTTGGCAGCATCCACATTATTATGTGTGGACACAGTGAAGGCTTCAGCAGTTTGCCGAGTTAGCTTCAGCTTACGACCACCACCTCCTTGCCATGCGCAGGTAGATATAATTTGGCAGGCCTCCTCCAGCCTAGTGAAACTTGTACAGTCTGCTGTCCACGGCTGTCTGGATTCGTCGCGCAGATGGATAGCTGAGAAACGGTCTTTCACATTCATCATCTTGAACCACTCACTCATTGTCTGGGTGAGAATGATGGTGCCTTCGCTGATGCCCAGTGAATCCTTGAAGGTCTTTAAGGCAGCGACAGTCTTGTCATTGAACACCTGACATACCAAGGGTACGCTCTGGCGTTGAAGGTGCTTGGGGAAAACAGCGGTGTGCGTCAGTTTGGTTAAGCGAATAGGAGTAGCTCGGTCGATCTCATAAAGCTTCCGAATATCACTCCAGTAAGCTTTGTACTCATTGCCATGTATGACAAATGAGAGTGTCTGGCCATCAACAGTAATCCAGTTGTTGCGAACATTTTTGAAGATGTGCACGTAGTCGTACACTAAGAACATAGATTGCTCTTGAATCGATAGCACTTGACAACTTCCCGGTCCTCCAAGTTTTGAATAAACACTGCGATTGGTATTGCAATTGTCACATATCAAAGAAATCACAGTACCGCCAGCACCAACGACAGCTGAGGCAGCTTCGATGAGGAGTTCCTTCAGCTGATCGGCAGTTAGTTTTTTGCAGGGCAAAACGCGTAGAATATAGCGTGGACCACCAAAATGGCAGGCAACTTCAACAACCATAGCATGTGAAGCAAGCATTTCATGGTCACCCCCCGCTGCAGCATTTTGAGCGTATCCTAGAACATGCCCTCCAGAAAATCACAATGTCTCGACCAGCTTTACCTCGTCAAACATTAAATTGACCAAACGCTGCTGCGGCTTAAGCTGGTCGAACAACGTTTTGAGGTTGGAGTCCTGCAGACTACTAGAAAGCACCTGTTTTACCTTTTTTGTTGATGGTAGAATGATTAAGCCGGATCGACGAATCGTTTTGTATGCACTGGGTGATATGTTGTGAAGCTGCATTGCGAAAATCATAGTATCGGTATCAAATCGGCGACCATCAGGAGGTATGAACACATGCCGCAGCTGCGACAGAAGGAAGGTTAAATGAGGAAGCTCGTGTGCCTCAGTCATCTTGCAGAGCTGGCTTATTACGTGCTGAAGAATTTCCTGGCTTGTGTACTCATAGGTGTTTACCTGGTCAGTTATGGATCTAATCTGGGACCGTTTTGAGAGCAAGCTGTTCTTTTGCAAAGGAAAAAGTCGTTTGGGCACCTCAATAATAATAATAATAATAATGCATTTATTTTATATAGCGCTTTTCAGGAAGCCCAAAGACGCTTTGACAGAGTGCAAAACATAATGCATAGCAAAACATAAAAACAATTGCAAAAAAAGAAGAATCAATAGGGAAATATTCAAAGCACAAAGGAGGGAGAAGGAGAGGAGATAGTCAGGGGTTAGATGCTGTGGGTTAAATGTTGAATGCAGTGTTGAACAGGTGGGTCTTGAGTGATGTTTTGAATGTGGTGAGTGAGGAGGAGTCTCTGATGGTGTGAGGTAGCGAGTTCCAGAGGGTGGGAGCAGCGATGGAGAAGGCCCTGTCCCCCCAGGATCTAAATTTGGTCCGGATGGGGGGGGGTCAGGAGGTTGGTACCAGCAGAGCGGAGGTTGCAGGTGGGAGTGTGTCTGGAGAGGAGGTCAGCCAGGTAGGATGGGGCCAGGTTATGGAGGGCTTTGTAGGTCAAGAGGAGGATTTTGTACTGGATTCTCTGGGAGATGGCGAGCCAGTGAAGCTTGTAAAGGACGGGGGTGATGTGGTCACGGGTCCGGGAATGGGTGAGTAGACGGGCAGCGGAGTTCTGAATGTATTGGAGTTTATTGGTGATTGTTGAGGGTGAACCATAAAGGAGGCTATTGCAGTAGTCCAGACAGGAAGTGATGAAGGCGTGGATGAGGGTTTCTGCAGCCACGGAGGAGAGGGATGGACGGAGACGGGCGATGTTTTTCAGGTGAAAGAAGGCTGTCTTTGTGATCTGTTTAGTGTATTTGGCGAAGGAGAGGGTTTGGTCAAAGATGATGCCAAGATTCCGGATGTGAGGGGAGGTGGATACTGGGAAACCGTCGATGTTGAGGGCAAAGTTATGGGTGGACTTGGTGAGCGTTTTTGGGCCAATGATGATTATTTCAGATTTATCACAGTTAAGTTTGAGGAAGTTGATTTGAAGCCAGGATTTTATTTCAGTGATGCAGTTTGTCAGGATAGAGTGGGTGGCGGTGGAGATGGACTTGGTGGAGATGAAAAGCTGGATGTCATCGGCGAAGCAGTGGAATTGGAGACCATGACGGCGGATTAAGTGACCGAGGGGGGACAGGTAAAGGATGAAGAGGAGGGGGCCAATAACTGAACCTTGGGGGACACCTTGGGGGAGGGGAGCAGTGGGGGATTTGCAGTTATTGATGGAGATGAACTGACGTCTGTCAGAGAGGTATGATTTAATCCAAGAGAGGGCAGTGCCGGTAATGTTAAAGGTGGTTTCAGATCGGGTGAGGAGGATGGTGTGATCGATGGTGTCAAAGGCGGCGCTGAGGTCGAGGAGGATGAGAATGTTGAGGTTGCCAGCGTCAGAGGAGAGGAGAAGGTCGTTGGTGATTTTGAGGAGAGCAGTTTCAGTACTGTGGTTGGAGCGGAATCAGGATTGGAATGTTTCATACAGGTTATTGGCAGAGAGGTGATGTTTGAGTTGAGTGGCTACAGCGCGTTCCAAAACCTTTGACAGAAAGGGTAGGTTGGAGATGGGTCTGAAGTTATTTAGGGTGTCAGGGTTTAGTCCAGGTTTTTTCAGAATGGGGGTAACAGCAGCAATTTTGAGGGATGGTGGGACGATGCCTGTAGACAGGGAGGAGTTTATTGTTGCAATGATAAGTGGAGAGAGAGCAGGAAGGGAGGCCTTGACAAAGCTGGAGGGGATGGGGTCAAGAGTGCAGGTGGCAGTTTTCATTCCGATGAGGAGTTCAGAGAGGTCAGTAGGGGAGACTGGGGAGAATTGAGACAGGGGATGGCAGGATAAGGGGGGGCAGGTGGTTTGAGGGGGAGCGGGTGCGGCGGTGGTCAAGCTGTTGTAGATGTTTTCAATTTTGCGTTGGAAGAATGAAAGGAAGGAGATGCAGTTGTCTATTGTGAATGACTGGGTGGTGGTGTTCAGGGGGCTGAGGAGTTTGTTTATTGTAGAGAAGAGTGCTTTTGGGTTTCCGGAGCCAGAGTGGATAATTTGGGAGTAGTAGGCGGAGCGGGCGCGGGAGAGGGCATCTTTATAGTGTTGTATGTGGTCCTTGTAGGCCTGGGAGTGAACTGTGAGACCTGTTTTATTGCGGAGTCTTTCAAGTTGGCGAGCACGAGTTTTCATCAGGCGGAGTTCAAGGGTAAACCAGGGAGCAGAATGGGTGAAAGAAACTGTTTTGGTTTTTATAGGCGCAAGTTGGTCAAGGCAGGAGGAGAGAGTGTGGTTGTAGTAGTCAGTGAGGTCAGAAGGGGTGTGGAGGTCAACGAAGGGAGAAGTGGACATTTTTTCAGAGAGGGTCGATGAGAATGAGGTAGGTGAAAGAGTGTTTAGCTTACGGAAGTTGATAGTGCGATAATGCCTTGGTGCTGGGGTGGGGATGTTGATGGTCAGAGTGATGGCTAGGTGGTCAGAGAGAGTGAGGTCGGAGCCAGAGAGATGGTGCAAAATTAGTCCAGTAGAGCAGACAAGGTCCAAAATGTGACCACGGTTATGGGTAGGAAAGTTGACATGTTGAGTGAGGTTAAAGCAGGTGAGTAAATCAGTGAAGTCAGTGGTTAGCGTGGAGTCAGTGGAGTCCATGTGGATATTGAAATCACCAAGGAGGAGGATTGAGGGGGAGAGGGAACATAGCTGGGTCAGAAAGTAGGAGAAGTCAGACAGGAATGATGGGTGTGGTTTGGGAGGGCGGTAGACAACAGCCATGACTGACTGTGTGTGACCAGAGAGTTTAAAAGCCAGGTGTTCAAATGATGGAGCAGATGAGATGGAGATGAGGTTGGTCTTGATGTCTTGTCGGTGAATAACGGCAATTCCACCACCTCGGCCCTCCGAGCGTGGTTTATTGATGTAAGAATATCCATTGGGTGTGGTGAGGTTGAGCGTGTAGTAGTCTCGTGGTTGTTGCCAGGTCTCAGTGAGACAGAGAAAGTCCAGTTTATTTTCCAGGATGTAGTCGTTCAGGATGAGGCATTTGTTGTTGAGGGACCGGGTATTGAACAGGGTGAGCTTGATGTTGTTTTGTACGGCGGGTATGAATCCAGGTGATTTGGCCAGGGTTCGCAGACAGGAGGTGCGATTTTGTGCGTTGTTGTGACCAGGTGTGTTGGGACGATGAGTGGGAGTGCGCTGAGCCGACGAGAGGATGGGGATGGAGTGACCTGATTGTAAATAAACAAACTTACGACCGGAGCCACGGTGAATGTACCTGGGTCGACGCAGGAGTCCATTCGATTTGATTGCAGAGATGCATGATGGGGTGGAGCGGGTTTTAAGCAGGAGAAGCCTTGCGGCGGAGTACCGCAGAGCCATGCCAGCAGGAGCGAAGGGACGAGCACGAGGCCAAGGGTGAGGAGGCGAAACAATCGTCACAACCCACGGGAGTGGGCCCGAGGAAACAGCGAAGGAGCCGAGCAGGTGAAGCCAGGAGCAGAGCCGGGACCATGCAGAGGGCAGACAGGAGCGAAGAGACGAGCACGAGGCCAAGGTTGAGGAGGCAAAGCGGCAAATGCAGCGGCAAACGACCGCCGCCGCTAATCAAGATCACGGCGGCAAACCGCCACCACCGCCCCTGCAAACAATGGGCACAACCCACGAGAGTGAGCCCGAGGAAACAGCGAAGGAGCCGAGCAGGTGAAGCCAGGAGCAGCAGAGCAGAGCCGGGACCGTGCAGAGGGCAGACTCAATGGCCAAAAATCCGCCACGACCACCAGGAAAGCAAGATACGGACAATGGTCCAGTCAGAGAAGCGGCGAGCAAGTGACGCCAGCGTCCTCTCACGACCGGACCGGAAACGGAATGTTCAGTGCCATCTTTCTCAACTCTATTCAAGAATAGGAATCCAAAAGGTGAGCTGACTTGTTGGAAATGAAAGAACTGCCTGACAGTTTGTCCAGTAGCGTCAGTTATTGATAGGTACAGGTTTTTCTGGTCTTTTATGATGTTAAAGCCAGGAAAATATGAGCTGATGTTGGCGCAGAAGTGGTCGAAATCTTGGATCTTGTCTGCAGCCTCAGCAGCTGCATGCACCTTCTTAGTTCTTGATTCTGATGTAGAAGATGATGTTGGGCGTGGGGCTGAAGTAACCTGCTTCAAAACTGATTTCGGTAATCCAGGAAATATTGATGGGGGTTCTTTGGGTCGCTTGCCACCCTTAACTGACAGTCTGACACCCATTTACAATTGAAATGTGTCTCACAAATATATATCTCCTTCAAGTGCCTCAAGCTTTCTTTCTCATTCGGCATTGCCAATATCCATCTCTCCCTCTCCTCAGGATCTTTTGGGAAGGATAGGACCTTTACATAAGGCGTCCCATCATAGTTTCCTTTACAGCCAAAGCAGCTGCAACGACGTGGCATCTTGTCATGAAAGCAGGAAACAAAACAAAGATCCTGTGAGATCACCAGCTGGACAGTTTCTGAAAGAGAAGAGAAACATATTATTTTGCTGATTTCCGATATTAAATGTGAAATATCACAATTAATTTTAAAATAAATAATAATTAATACACAAATCAAAAAAATTAAAAACAAAATTGTTTAAAAATAAAGTTGCCAAATGGAAAAAAATAATGTATATTCAAATCATTTTTTCGAGGGAAACGAATCTGTTATAATACAGACTATTATATTTTATTAATTAATTTATTTATTTATTATTTTATTACATAAATTACATGTCATATGTCAATTTCATTCCAATCCATCCAATAGTAAAGTGCTGTGGTATTTGCATAGAAAACGAGGCATTCATAGAAAACGAGATAGAAAATGGGAACTCAGACTCAAGTTACAAACCCCGAGGTTGTGACGTTCCAGTCCTTCTCTAAAGGAGTCTATGATAGATAGATAGATATATATATATATATATATATATATATATATATATATATATATATATATATATATATATTTACGTTTGTGGGGTGGAGGATGAAATGCCATAGTTAGTACAGGTAGGATTGTATAGTGTAGCATCGACCGTGGATGCGTAGGAGGGATCTCGATGTATTAAGTTGGGAAGCTGGAGCTTAAGGTTCTTTGTGTCTTCACGTGGGGGGTGGAGTGGTGTTATCTAGGTAGGGGTTAAGGTAGTTTTTCCCCCAGTTTGTCATTGCTCCTGTGGCTTTTCCCTACGTTTTTTTTACAACAACTACTACAACAACAACCTGCCATTAAACAACAATAACCGACACCATGCCAACAGAAGCCGAACGTTCTCGATCGACAATTAACACCAGCCCACCAACCGATTAAGGAAAAAGGCCACACCCCAAAGTTCTTCATTGGTCAAGCAATACCATGGGGCGATTTGATGGAGCACGGCGATTGGATAGGGTGACGTGAGAGCGAGAAGGTTCGAAATAGAGGAAGAAGACTCTCTCGCTCGGGCTGGCTTTCGTGTCGGGCAGTTGTTTTTTGTATATGGCTTGGTGGTTCCTGGCTCGTGTGCGAGCGTGAAGATAACTTTTTGGCGCTCTGTGAACCTTTGCAACATTGGAGGAGTGGGTGTTGTTTGACGGTGGTGCTTTTTGGGGGAGCTGGAGCCGCATTGCGTTCGGCGGTGGAAGCAAGGAAGGGCCGTTTCACTGGTTGCTTCGCGCCTGGGTGTTTTCGACACGGGGGTTCGGCGCCATTGTCAGAGTGCTTCTCGCACGAGTGGCTACACCAGCGGCGACGAACAACAAGCCCCTCAACACGTTTTGGACCAGAGCTGAGTACCGGCCAACTCAACAAAATAATTTATTTTCTTTTATCATTCTCCTGTTGTGTATTTGTGTCTGAATGGAGACATCTCAAATTAGAAATGAGTCTACCTCACCTTTCATTTTTATTCCATGCATTACTTTCATTAAATCCCTGTTGTTGCATTTCCTTTGGTGTGTCTTGCTTGCATGGTGTTGAGTCTGAGAATAAACCTGTGTGGCCTCCGTCTGAGGTAAGCGCTTTGGTCCCCACACCGTGCGCGCTGGACAACCGCCAGTTTCAGCTACGCGCCTTGGAATTAAAGACCTTGGAATTAAAGACCGCTACGGCTATTCGTCACCCCGTGGTGTTAACCGCCGGGGCTGACACGACAATACATAAATATAACTGTGAGAAATAGCAGAAACTCCACAATAGGCACAGGGTGCCTCATTTGCATTTGATATATAATCGGAAGAAATTAAATAAGTAGCGGACGTGGCTTCAAGAGGTACGATCTTTCATTTTCAGACAAGCTTTCGGCCAACACAGGCCTTCTTCTTAGTCTTATCTTCCTCGACTTAAACGAAAATCTAAATCTTTGTATAAAATTTTCGTAAAATTTATATAAAATTAATATAAAAATTAAAAATTTATATAAAATTTCTAACCCTAAGCATCACACAATGGAGTTTGTAGCGATTTAACTCTTCCCCTCCCCCCAACAAGGGGGTATTCCCCACCAAGAGGGTTGCATGCTGAGGTGTATATCTGTGTTAAGATAGCTTTATCGTGGCGTTTATTTTCCAAAGCCGCTTGTAATAACAAAAGTAATAACATTGTTAATGATAATAGCATAATATTGATGTTATTACAAAACAATATTAATATTAATAATATCCCCTCTCCCCAAGGGATGTTTCCTCCTTGAACAAACACTGTGTTAAAGTGTAAACATTGTGGTGTTTTCATGGGAGCAACGGCCTCTACCAGAAGTAAAAAATATTGTATCCCACAAACACACATGATTGCCTTTTTAATCAATCGCTAATGCTGTTGTACACTAAACTGAGAAATTTGGGGGAATGCCGACATCCGTGAGGCAATCTATGCTTATCACGTTGACAATCGCACCTGATCGTAGATCTACTGCCGTCTATAAGCCCCACAAGGATTATTAACATGACACTTCCTGCTGCTTCCATTGCGTTTTTACAAGGCCACTTCTAATAACAAAACGAATGATTAAAAATAATAATAAATTAATTAAGTATCTCATCCTCACGCACCTTCACGGAAGTACATTTTATTAAAGGGGATTTATAATGGGAAGGCACAGTCTGATCCTTTCAACGACCTAATCTAACAAAAGCAATAGTAATAATAATTGACAACAATAATAAGGATAATAACATGACTCCTCCTGCCGCTCCCGTAGTAAACGGGTGTACTCGTAAGGGAAAAACGTAAAATTGATTTCCCTGCACTTGACTGATTCATTACTTTGGAGCACAACCAAAAAGGGGTTTATAAAACAACTAAACGTTTTTTCCATTTTCCTCATTTGTGTAGAACCACGTAGTACAATTAATGAGCAGTTGCCTCTCAGACACAGCAAACTAAAGAAGATCTGAGCATTCCTTTTGGGTGCTTAAATTGCAGTCATGTTACTGCTTTGCAGCTGAGTTTCACTGTATTTATCCTCAGAGCGTTATCCGTGTGGTTTTCTACGACCGCCGGTTACAATACATGGAGCACCAGCAGCTCGAGGGATGGAGGTGGAACCGTCCAGGCGATCGCATCATGGACACTGGTGAGTTCGGTCTGTGGCATCTTTTTTGGCAAAATTAGCATGCTCAAACGTATCTGGAGCATTTTTTTTGGAAACGATCTATTTTTAAATATGCCTTTTTCAATTTGGATTTCATCATATTTGTCCTCTGGTTTTTTTTTTTTCTCCTCCTGCTCCTCCTCCTACTCTTATTCCTCCCCCCCCCCCCCCTCCTTCTCCGCCTGCCCCTGCCACTCCCTCCACCTCCTCCATCACCTCACCTTCCTGTGTTTAATGTTGTTGAGCTTCTTCCGTGCAAGGATCAAGATGCATATGCCATCACCATTTTGTTTGCATGCTTGCGGTTTCGTCATTTTAAATGTTGGTTTGCTGTGTTGGTCATAGTTGTTACACTGCCTTTCATATAGTTTCACCAGAAATTGATTTTGGACAGCATAAACTGAGGATTTAAGTAAATACAAAAATTCCCATAATATATGTTTAGAATTGCAGAATCCCCTTCCCTGTTTTCCCGTTTCCACTTCCTGATCTTCGTTCTTTGAGAGTGAAATATACAGTTGTGGCCAAAAATATTGGCACCCTTGCATTTTTTTCAAACAATGCACCATTCCTTTCAGAAATTTGTTGAAATTAAAAAATATTTTGTTATCCACATATGTATTTCTTTGGTTTGCAATGGAACAAAACAAAAAAGTTGAAAAAAACACTAAATCTTAGCTTATTCCACACAGAAATCCTAAAATGGCCTGGACAATATTTTTGCCACCTTTCAGAAGTTGTTAGAAATAATTGGATTTCAAGCAGGTGATTCTCCTTTACTTTAGAATTGAACTCACCTGTGGTGAGTTGCAGGTGCCTGCAATACAAAAATCTCTCATTCAACCAGTTTGAATAGAGAAAAGGAGTCATTCTGCTGTTTTGTGTCACTTTGTGTACCGCAATGAGCATGGATAAAACAAAGAAAACCAGAGAATTGTCTGAGGAGGTCAGACACAAGATTGTAGCCGAGCATGGACAATCTCAAGGCTACAAGTCCATTTCCAGAGACCTTGATGTTCCTGTGTCCAACATACCAATGTTATCAGGAAGTTTAAGGCCCAGGGCACTGTGGCCAACCTCCCTGGACGTGGCCGCAAGAGAAAACCTGATCGAAGATTGCAGCGAAGAATTGTTCGAATGGTGGAGAAAGCACCTCTATCAACTACCAAACAGATTCAAGCTGACTTTCACACACAAGGTGCGACAGTTTCAACTCGCACCACCCCTCGCCAACACAATGGAAAGGTTCTATGGTAGGAGACCCAGGAGGACCCCACTGCTGAGAGAGAGACATACGAAAGCCCAACTGGAGTTTGCCAAAATACACCTGAACAAGCCAAAATCCTTCTGGGAGAATGTCCTGTGGACAGATTAGATCAAATTAGAGCTTTTTTGTAAAAACATCATCTTTGTTTACAGAAAACAAAATGAAACCTTCAAAGAAAAGAGCATTAATGTTAGCTCTTACACACGCCTTGATCTTGTATACAAAAAAACCCACCTTCCCACAGTCAAACATAGAGGAGATTCAGTGATGTTTTCGGTTTGCTGTGCTGCCTCTGGCACTAGGTGCCTTGAATGTGTGCATGGCATCATGAAATCAGGAGATTCCCAAGGCATTTTGGAGCACAATATTCAACCCAGTGTCAGAAAGCTGGGTCTCCGTCAAAGGTTAAAGGTCATGGGTCTTGCAGCAGGACAATGACCCCAAACACACTTCAAAAAGTATCCAGGAATGGTTCAAGACAAAACGCTGGACTGTTCTGAAGTGGCCAGCAATGAGTCCAGATCTAAATCCCATTGAACACCTGTGGGGAGATCAGAAAACAGCAGTTGGGAAAAGGCGCCCTTCAAATCTGGGAGAACTGGAGCAGTTTGCACAGGAAGAGTGGGCCAACCTGCCAGTAGAGGTGTAGGAAACTCATTCATGGCTATAGAAAGCACTTGACTGCAGTTATTTTGTCCAAAGGTTGTGCTACCAAATATTAAGTCTAGGGTGTCAATAATTTTGTCAATGTCATTTATTTTATTTTTCTGATCTAAAAGGATATATTAAGTTCTGAATCAAAAACAAAGGTTCTGTAATATTAACAGTGAAATCAAGAATTGTGGAGACCTAATACTTTTGTCAATTTCAACTTATTTTTCGAGAAAATGTTCAACCCAGTGTTATTTGAAATCAGTGGTATGGAGTTATTTGAAAAAAAGTGCAAGGGTGCCAATATTTTTGGTCACGACTGTATATTTGAAGCTTGGTCTGAAAAGTGTTTTCAGCGTTTGGAGTGAATTGTGAAGAGGATAAAATTTAAGAGCAGAATTTTAAATACTTCTCCCACCGCAGTAAGGTATGCTAAAAGGAGTTTGTAGGGTGGTTTTTAAAAGTAAAATTTGTGTTGCAGACATTCCAATGTCAGTGGGAATCGTTGACCCCAAAGCCAATCCAACGCTACTAAACACCGTGGAATTTCTTTGGGATCCTACAAAGCGTACCTCAATTTTCATTCAGGTTGGTGTTTGTTGCCGCTTTGCAGTCGACCGAGCCTCCGTGTTTTAACGCTTGTACCTGCAGTCTGAAAGAATGTTAGCGAAGCGCTCTTCGATCTTGGATCACACTATCTTTGCATGCAACTGGCTTTGTGTTGTTTCACCTTCAGTTACCACATAGTAATTGATGTAAATGTACACTATGAAATGTAAGGAAGGTTCTATTTTTGTGTGCTCTGAACCAATATTGTGGCTTTTAAGTACAAATGAACTTTGGTGCTGCTGTTGTCTTTTTTGGGGGGGGGGGGGGGGAAGGGGGGGGGGGCTTGCTTCACATTCACACTTCACTCTTTTCTGTGAGGGAAATCAATTTTCGAATGTGAACTTGTTACAATCTTTGTTTAAAGAGTACGGTACATTTTGAAGCCATTTATTTTTCCAATTTTGTTTTTGAATTACTCTTGCTAATAAACTACTAAATAGAACAGCACTCGGTAGAGCACATACCTCCGCCAGGCTGAACAGTTTACGTTTTGTATCTCACTGATAGGCCTGACCTGCATCCAGACCTTAACCAACATATAACCGGCTTGTCCTTGTCACGTAACCAACTGATCCACCACGTTTTGTCCGAATCTGTCCATAACCTTTTGAAATATCGTGCTATATATCATTTTTGGTCCTATCTCTCAATTGTGAAGAAGCATTTCAATTTTTTTTATAGTATCCACATTCATATCTTTACCAAATATAATTGATTCGTTCTTGTCAAACATCCAACCTCCCCTCCCAAGTTTCGTCTGAATCTGTCAATAACTTTTTTGTGATGCCGTGCTCATAGATGCACAGACAAACGAGTGAATACACAACAGCCATTCAACTTCGGTGGCGGTGGTAATAAGTGTTTTTCACGTAACATTTTGTCTTGGTGTTGAGATGTATGTGATAGTCAAACAAATGGCATTTTGTGGAACACTTGCATTATGAAGTGATAAAGATCTAACTCTGTGCGTTCATTTATCTGCCGCTGAACAAAATAAAAACAGCTTTTGTTGTATGTGTTAATTTTAGGCAAGAAGTTGCGGCCCCCTCCATCTCTTCCTGGCAGAGATGGTTCTGGATATATAACATGTGTGACACCATCTTGCTGCAGCAAATGTGTTCCATATGCCAAAATACTTTGTTGGTATGCAAGAAACGCTATCATCACTAAACCTAGCAAGGAGTTTTGAAGTTTGGAACACATTGACTGCAGGAAGGTTGTGCCACATGCTCAACACCCAGAACCACATCTGCCTGGAAGAGATAGAGTGCGCTGCAGCTTTTTTCCTGAGCACCACAGAGTCCTGACGTGAATGCCACCGAACACGTTCAGGGGACGTGGATTGGGGGCTGAGGAAAAGCTGGCATCTGCCAAGCAATGTGCAAGAGCTATAGCAAAATTTAAGCCACGTCTGGCACAATCTGGATCAGACTGTCATGCAGAATATCATTCATTTGATACCTTCGC
Source organism: Myxine glutinosa (assembly GCF_964187855.1). NCBI lineage: Eukaryota > Metazoa > Chordata > Myxini > Myxiniformes > Myxinidae > Myxine > Myxine glutinosa. Next base: position 25,778,937 of record NC_136272.1, read on the forward strand.
AAGTTCAAGTACTTGTATGATGCCAATGGACATGCATGCTTCCAGATACAAATGCATGCAGTCCATTTGATTGTGTACTTTTCAGAGATTGTTAAAATTAAATTTGATTACAATCATGGGTGTCCATTTTGTTCTGCTGGGCTATGTAGCATTCACCTTATTGGTGGTTTCAGGCTCCGAAGGGGGTACTGATCCGAAACATTTCTAAATTGTGCAGACAGGAAAGAACAACAAGTTGTTCTCAAAAACGATTTGGCCAGACAGCTTCCAAATTGATCAACAACTGAGCTTTCGTGGAATGATTTTGTTGTAAAAGCAACACAAATGATGCAACACAACTCTTAACAAACACGGAATTATCTCGTTATGTCTTGTACTTCAAATGCCACGCTGTTGTCAAAGCAAAAGGTAACCTTTTCGAATGAAAGTACTGTGTGAGAGGCAATGTGTTTGAATTATTGATTTTAACTTATCAACATGTTCCAAATTTGTTTTAATGACTAAACTTTGTATCATTTAAATTCACCGCCAGGCATCTCCAAATCAAATGCTAACCTTTTGGCCTGGGGTGGATTATTGATTTCCTCCGTAGTTTTTACGGTGTATGATTCTTAAGTTAAGTTTGTGATGTTAAGTTCAGCATTTAATGTTGTAGGTGAACTGCATCAGCACTGAGTTCACACCAAGGAAGCATGGTGGCGAGAAAGGTGTGCCTTTCCGGGTTCAAATAGACACCTACAGACAAGAAGAGAATGGGGAATATTCGGACCATATGCATTCAGCGAGCTGTCAGGTCAAGGTTTTCAAGGTCAGTAGTTGTGCAGTAGGGCTTGTTCCCCCATGTTACTGTGAACAGGTTAGATTTTTTTTTAATTTCCCACTCTAACTGTAACATTGTTTTGGCCAGATGTTCTCCAAAGCAAGGCACAAGATGTTTCTTGCTTTGGATTTTCAGGTGGATGTCCTAAAAGCCAAAGTTGTATACAAAAACCAAAGTATACATTTTAAGTGGCCTCCCTCTACACAATCTTCCCCCGTCTGACGGTTTGTCTGTCTGTTTGCCTGTGCGCAAGATATCTCAAAAAGTTGTGGATGGATTCAGGCAAAATTTAGTCAACACATTGGGTGTGACAAGGACGAAATGCTGAGATTTTGGTGAACATCCTAGGCCCGGGATTGTAGGACACTTACTGAGCCTGAATACCCCTTTGTGAACTCTATTCTCTCATTTCCTGACATCATTTCTGTAAAGCATCAGATGATCTGGTGTTGATTGCGGAAAGCATGTATGGACTGAAGGAGAAGATGAACAAATGGAAGGAATGTATGGAGACAAAAGGTCTGAAGGTGAATATCGGAAAAACGAAGGTGGTGGCAAGTGGTAAAGCATGTGGTGAGGTGGAAAGAATTGGGAAGTGGCCATGTGCTGTGTGCAGGAAGGGTGTCAGAGTGAACTCCATTCAATGTACAATGTGCGCTGAGTGGGTTCATCAAAAATGTTTTGGTCTGAGAGGGTCATTAACCAGTGTGGCAGCTACATTCAAGTGTAAGGTGTGCACAGAGGGAGCTTCAGATGGAGGAAATGTTGAGTTGGATCTTGGAGACGGCATGAAGCTGGAAGGTGTGAAAACATTTTGCTACCTCGGAGACATGCTGAATGGAGAAGGTGGATCAGACTCTACAACGGTTGCTGGAGTGAGATGCGCATGGAAGAGGTTTCGGGAACTGAGTGGCGTGCTGACGAGGAGGGGAGTGTCATTGAAGCTGAAGGGAAAGGTGTATGCTGCATGTGTGAGAAGTGTTATGATTTATGTGAGCGAGACTTTGGTAATGAATGTAGAGCAGCAACGAAGGCTGGAAGGGGTGGAAATGCGAATGTTTCGGTGGATGTGTGGAGTATCGTTGAGAGAGAGAGGAAGACTGTTCTCCCCTATGGGCCGGTGCTCCTGCCTCACACCTAGCTCGGCTTCACGCTGTTGAAACCAAAGCTTTCAGAATTATTGGAATCTCCCGCGATGAAGCTATCTCTGAGGGCCTTTCACTCACTCACCGCAGGCAGGTAGGTGGTCTTTCTGTCTTCTACCGACTCCTCTCCGGCCTTGCACCCCCAGCTCTCTCTCTGCTCTGTCCCCCAAATATTCCTACAGGTCGTACAAGATCTGCCAGCAACCCTCTGATGGTTAAACTGCCGAAATCTCGGCTCTCTGCTCACCTTCACTCTTTCATTCCTCTTTTCTCCCGCCTCTGGAACAAACTCCCTCACTCCCTTCAATCCCACTCCTCCCTCCAGGTCTTTAAAACAGCTGTTCACCACCATCTCTTATCTTCCCCCATCCAAAACCTTGATCTTTTCTACCCCCGTAATTCACCCCAGATCCACCTTGTTTGAAATTCCAACTTCTTTCCTGGAAGTCCTGGCAGTGTCCATATGTTTTATACCTCTCCCACCGCCCCCTTCCCATGCCCCCCCCCCCCCCCCAAAGCCCTCGCCCTCTCTCAGATCTCTCGATGTCTCCATGTCTCTCGGTCCCTGCTCTCAAATGTTGTGTTTGTGTCCTTCCCCCTCTCTCCCCATCTTGTCTACCGCTCCCGATGTTATATGTTTTATGTGTCGGTTTGTCTTTCTGTGTGATTAATGTTCGCTCTTTCACGAGCCTCGATCTTGTATACAAAAAAAACAAACAAACAAAAAAAAAAACATGATGAATTGCGAAAGATGATGGGAATAGAGCCTGTGATGGATGCTGTGAAGAGAAACAGGTTGAGATGGTTTGGTCATGTGTTGAGGAAGGATGAAAGTGACTGGTTGACAAGAGTGATGGAAATGAATGTACAAGGAAGTTCGAGGATGGGGAAGACAGAGAAAGACTTGGCTAAAGGTGGTGGAAGAAGAAATGCGGGCATGGGGGTTAACAAGGGGAGATGCAGAAAATAAGGCAAAATGGAGAAGATTGTCATGGGGCCCGCAAGGCTAACCCCCGCTCTCGCAGGGAAAATGGCCTTAAAATGCCTGTTATTGTTGTTGTTGTATTGCTGTAAAGCATCCGGCGAGTTGAAGTCATCTTCAATGCATTCCTCGACACCATCATTGGTGGACTCCAGCACACCAAAGAGCATAACGTTGGTGGAGCGCCACTATCTGTTCAGTTCAATAGGCGATAGTACCAATTGTTAGGTGGTTTTTTTATTATTATTATTATTTTTTTGGATACAAGATCGAGGCTTGTGTAAGAGCTAACATTCATCACAAAAATAAGACCAGCAGACACACAAAACATACAATAAAGGGAGTGGGAGACAAGATGGGGAGAGAGACGGAAGCACACAAGTACAACAGCAGAGAACAGGGACATCGGGAGATCTGTGGGAGGGAGAGGGCTTGGGGGGAGGAGGCTTGGGGAGGGGTTGAGAGGTGGGAGAGGTATAGAACACATGGACACTGCTAGGACTTCCAGGAAAGAAGTCTGTATTTTAACAAAAAGTGGATCTGGGGTGAATTAACGGGGGTAGAAAAGATCAAGGTTTTGGATGGGGGAAGATAAGAGATGGTGGTGAACAGCTGTTTTAAAGACCTGGAGGGAGCAGTGGGATTGAAGAGAGTGAGGAAGTTTGTTCCAGAGGCGGGAGGAAAGAGTGAAGGTGAGCAGAGTCTTCATTTTAGCAATTTCACCAGGAGAGGGTTGCTGGCAGATCTTGTGCGACCTGTCGGAATATTTGGGGGACAGCACAGATAGAGCTGTGGGAGCTAGGCCGGATAGGAGTCGGTAGAAGACAGAAAGACCACCTACCTGCCTGCGGTGAGTGAGTGAAATGCCCACGTTCTTTATGCGCTCACCTTTACACGCTAGTTCTTATGCATTATGCCCACATTCTTTACACGCTAGCCTTTACCAAGACACCACCCATCATTGGGAACTTTTTATCAGTGTCTATATCGTCATTGACACTACATTTACTGTCAGTAAAAGAGGTAGCACCACCAATTGGTGGTGGTAGCATCACCAATTAACACCACCACAAAAAAGAGGGAGCAAGCTCTCCGATGTCTAGATTTCACATGTTTGAGTTTCCTACGCCCGCACAGCCTCTGCTGGAGTTGCCGTGCCCTCTGCTTCCAACTCCATGCCCACTACTGCAGTCGCCGTGCACCCTACCACAATCACCGTGCCCCCTGCCACAATCACCGTGCCCCCACCACAATCACCGTGCCCTCTGCCACAATCACCTTGCTGCAGTCACTGTGCCCTTCTCTGCAGTAACAGTGCTTACTGTCGTAGTCACCGTGCTTTCTGCTACAGTCACTGTGCTTTTTGCTACTAATGCAGCTGGCGTGAAAACCAGCTCGGTATATTCAGGTTTATGCATGATGTCTTCAGCAATGGTGCAGCTTCCTGCAGTTCCAATGGTCGGCGTTGGATCCTGCAATGTGAGCTCAACATTCGTAGCACTCTCTGCTGGAGTACGGTCGTGTAGGGTATCGACAAGCTTCACCCCAACATTATTCTGTCGTTCATCATAACACATTTTGCAGTGTAGCTGTATGAGGTCCGTAGGATTGACTGTGACAAATTTGAAGATTTTCTTCAAAAGTCCAAAGCACTCTCTGTGAAACCAGTTCTCGCAGTCATAGCATTGGGCTGCTACGACATTTTCACCCACAGTGGTTGAACAGAAATTGCATTTGTAGAAAACCATCATGTCAGAAGTCGGAATACTGCTCAGAATTTTATTCGTCGCTCTCGATGTCATCGCTTTCGCTCAAACTGACACTCTCCCCAAAGAATTTTAAAAAATTAAAATTGACTTTAAAACACTTAGTCCAGGAATAATAGATTTAACCCGGAACAAATTCAAACAAAGCTGAAAATTTCAGGATATGTTCAGAAAACTGTCCTGAATAACATACTAAAAGTCCCCAGACATCCGCCTTGTGCTTCAACGGAAATTCAAGATGGCGTCCAAAATGGCGGCAATTTTGGCATTTTATCATATTACTGAAGGAGTCCGGACTCCAGCAGAATACGGATAAAAGGATGGCAAGGCACAAACTCGTCCGAGAAGATGTTTATTCGTAAAACCAACTCGGGAACACTGAAAAGCCCGTTTATCGGGCTGCCTTATAAAGCAAAACCAAAACCGAAACCGAAAGCCACGCCTCTCAAGCGAGGCGTGCTTCGGTGGTCACGTGATCCACAGGTGTAGCTCATTATACCCGCACGCGCGGCACGCTTTGGCGGTCACGTGACCAGCCACTCTGGCGCCGTGGATCCCCGCCGGTGACGTCACCGGCTGGAGCAAGGAGATTCTGATGCCGGTCTTGCTTGGGGGACCCATGGGTCGCTACACACACCCCCCCAGAATGGACTTGGTCCAGGGAGGTCAACCTGAGGGGGGTCCGGATGACCCGACCGAAACAACCCCTGGCCGGTCGCGGAGGGGGGGGGGGGGTGTCCGGTGTGGTGGTGGATGGTCGGACGGGGGGTGTAGTGGACGGTGGGCGGCCATGCCGCGGTGGCAGAGCCAGCCGTAGCGGCTGGCCGACGTCCATGTGGGCCAGTTTGAGGCGGTCCATCGAGATCCGGTCCGCCCGGCCGCCGATGCTGACGATGAAGGACTTGTTGTCCCGGCGTAGGACCCGGAAGGGTCCGTCGTAAGGTGGCCGGAGCGGCCCCCGGTGCGCGTCGTGGCGCACAAAGACGTACTCCGCCGTGCGGAGTGCTGGGGGGACGTAGGAGTGGGGGTCGCCGTGGCGGGACGTTGGCACTGGGGCGAAACGTTGGGCGGCCTCCTGGAAGTCCGTGCGCTGGCGCGCGGCGGACCACGGGCTGGTGGCGTCGGGCACGAACTCGCCCGGGACGCGGAGAGTCTGGCCGTACACCAGCTCGGCGGTGGACGCCTGGAGGTCCTCCTTGGGGGCCATGCGGAGGCCCAAAAGGACCCACGGGAGCCGGTCGGCCCACCCGCCGTCCTGGAGGCCGGCCATGAGTGCGGCCTTCATGGAGCGGTGAAACCGCTCACACAACCCGTTGGCTTGGGGGTGGTAGGCCGTGGTGCGGTGCAGAGTGACTCCCAACGTGCGGGCGACCGTGCCCCAAAGTTCGGACGTGAACTGTGGGCCGCGGTCGGACGAGATGTCCGCCGGTGCGGCGAAGCGCGCGACCCAGGTGGCGATGAACGCCTGCGCCACTTCGGCGGTGGTGGTGGTGGTGGAGGTGAGGGGCACGGCCTCCGGCCACCTGGTGGTCCTGTCCACCATGTTGAACAGGTGGGTGAACCCCCGCGATGGGGGCAGGGGACCCACCAGGTCCACGTGGACGTGGTCGAAACGCCGCTCGGGCACGGTGAAAGGAGCCAACGGAGCCAGGGTATGACGGTGGACCTTGGCCCGCTGGCAGGCTGTGCAGGCGTTGGCCCAGTCGCGGACGTCTCGTCGCAACCCGTGCCAGACGAAGCGTGCCGACACCAGCTTCTGGGACGCCTTCCGGCCTGGGTGCGAGAGGTCGTGGAGGGAAGCAAAAATGCGGCGCCGCCAGGAGACCGGCACGACGGGGCGCGGTCGGCCCTGGGAGACGTCGCAAAGCAGGACCGTGCCCGCGAAGGGGACGTCAGCCAAGCGGAGGCCCGTGTCTGCCACCCTGAGCGCCTGCACCGTGCCGTCGGTGGTCTGGTCCGTCGCCATCAGGGCGAAATCCACGCCGAGGTGGACGGCGTTGGCGCCGGCCCGAGAAAGGCAGTCGGCCACGGTGTTGTCTTTCCCGGCGACGTGCCGGATGTCCGTGGTGTATTCCGACACGGCGGAGAGGTGGCGCTGCTGGCGGGCCGACCACGGCTCCGTGACCTTGGCCATTGCGAAAATCAATAGCTTGTGGTCGACAAAGGCCGTGAATGGGCAGCCCTCCAGGAGGTGGCGAAAATGGCGGACAGCCAGGTACAGCCCGAGGAGCTCGCGGTCGAACGTGCTGTACTTCAGCTCGTTGGGCAGGAGTTGCCGGCTGAAGAACGCGAGCGGCTGCCAGGCCCCGTTCACCCATTGCTCATGGACCGCGCCCACGGCGTAGTCGGAGGCGTCCGTGGTGAGGGCGATGGGGGCACGGGGTACCGGGTGGGCCAGCAGCGTGGCGTTGGCGAGGGCCCGTTTCGCGCCGGCAAAAGCCGCGTCCATGTCCGTGGACCAGACGACGTCGTGCTTCGCCGGCTGGCCTCGGAGGGCGGCGTACAAGGGCCGCATGAGTTGCGCCGCTCGGGGCACGAAGCGGTGGTAGAAGTTCACCATCCTGAGGAACTCCTGCAGTGCCTTGACGGAGCGGGGGTGCGGGAAAGCGGCGATGGCCTCGACTTTGGCCGGCAGCGGCACAGCGCCGTGCCGGGTGATGCGGTGGCCCAAAAAGTCGATCGTCGCCGCACCAAAGTGACATTTGGCCGGGTTGACAATCAAGCCGTGCTCGCTGAGGCGGCCGAAGAGCGTCCGGAGGTGGAGGAGGTGCTCGGCTCTGGACGTGCTGGCGACGAGGATGTCGTCCAGGTAGGTGAAGAGGAACGGCAGGTCGCGCAGCACGCCGTCCATCAGGCGCTGGAACGCCTGCGCTGCGTTTTTGAGGTCGAACGGCATCCGGAGGAACTCAGAGGCCGAAAGGTGTGATCACGGCCGTCTTCGGGATGTCGGCCGGGCGGACGGGCACCTGGTGGTACCCCCTAATCAGGTCCACTTTAGAAAAAATGGTCCGCCCCGCCAACCGGGTGGAAAAATCCTGGATGTGCGGGACGGGGTACCTGTCGGGGGTAGTGGCGTCGTTGAGGCGGCGGTAGTCGCCGCATGGCCGCCATCCGCCCCCCGGCTTCGGGACGATGTGCAACGGCGAGGCCCAGGCGCTGCCGGAGCGCCGTACGATGCCGAGGCGCTCCAGCGCCGTGAACTCGGCCTTGGCGACGGCGAGTTTGGCGGGGTCGAGACGGCGAGCCCGGGCGTACACCGGCGGGCCCGTAGTGGGGATGTGATGCTCGATGCCCTGCCTCACCGCGATGGCCGAAAACGTCGGCCGCGTGAGGGCCGGGAACTCCGCGAGGAGACGTGCGAAGTCGTCCGCCAATGGGAGGGCGCAGGAAAACTCAGTGGGTGCGGCCCGGCTCAGGGCGCACGCCAGGGAGCTGAAAGTCTCGGCGTTGACGAGACGCCGGCGTTTCACGTCTACCAGCAGCCCGTGGGCGCACAAGAAATCGGCCCCGAGCAAAGCCATGGGGATGTCCGCCGTCTCGAACTCCCAGTGAAAGAGCTGGCTGCCGAAGCGGAGGGCGACGGTGCGTGGGCCAAAAGTGCGGATGGCGGAGCCGTTGGCCGCGACCAATGGGGGGCCGCAGACGGCGGCCCGCCTGTCCTCCGCCGAAGCGGGAATGAAGCTCAGCTGGGTGCCGGTGTCGCAGAGGAAGCGTCGCCCCGACGCTCGGTCCGCGATGAACAGCAGGTTTCCGGAACGGCCGGCGTTCATTGCTGGGAGGGAACGCCGGCTCGCCCGTTTCCCGGGGTCGAACATGCACGGGGTTCGGCATGATCGGGCCTGCCGCCCGAACCTGGCGTGGAAATAGCACCAGGCCGGGTCCGGCGGGGGCTCCGGTCGACGCGTCGGGACCGGGTGACGCGGCGTCGCCGCTGCCAGTCGTGCCGGCCCGGCGGTCTCCGGGAAGGAGACTGCGTCGCGGGCGTCGGGCGGGTGGGCGGGAAGGCTCCCGGCCGCCACCCCGACAAGCTGGCTCGCCGAAGCGATCTTGTCGGCCTCCTTGGCGAGGTCGCGGGGGTTTACGATGGTCGTACCTGCCAGGGCGACCCGTACCGGGGCCGGGAGCTGGCGAGGAAAGAGCTCCTGAAACAGGAAATCCGAGGGGTGTTCGCCGAGCAACGCGAGCATGTAGTCCATGCGCTCGGACGGGCGCGTATCGCCGAACTCCGGTAGGTCGATCAGGCGTCGTGCGCGCTCAGCCGGGGAAAGTGCGAACGCGCCCAGCAGAAGTGCCTTGATGGCGTCGTACTTGCCGTCAGCGGGCGGGTACTGGAGGAAGCTCAGGCAGCGGGCGGCGGTCGCGGAGCCGAGCGCGGCGACCACGTAATGGTAGCGGGTGGCATCCTCCGTGATGCCACGCAGGGCGAACTGGGAGTCCGCCTGCGCGAACCAGACCTCGGCATGTGCTTCCCAGAAGGTGGGCAGCTTGAGGGACACTGCGGTGTCCATTGCCGTGTTGCAAAGTCGGGGTCACCAGTGAAGGAGTCCGGACTCCAGCAGAATACGGATAAAAGGATGGCAAGGCACAAACTCGTCCGAGAAGATGTTTATTCGTAAAACCAACTCGGGAACACTGAAAAGCCCGTTTATCGGGCTGCCTTATAAAGCAAAACCAGAAACCGAAACCGAAACCGAAAGCCACGCCTCTCAAGCGAGGCGTGCTTCGGTGGTCACGTGATCCACAGGTGTAGCTCATTATACCCGCACGCGCGGCACGCTTTGGCGGTCACGTGACCAGCCACTCTGGCGCCGTGGATCCCCGCCGGTGACGTCACCGGCTGGAGCAAGGAGATTCTGATGCCGGTCTTGCTTGGGGGACCCATGGGTCGCTACATTACCACCTAAAAACATGATAGAAATGCAAACAGGGTGTCAAAATACATGTTTTCAAGCACGAGGATTGTTTTAAAGATTACATTATGAGTTTATATGACTTATATGTGTCATTCGATCGATTATGAACAAATTCAACTACTTATAAGATTATATTTTATCATCATCGTCTTCATCACTGTCAGGAAAAACTGTTCTAGTCTCTTCATCTTCTCCATCTTCATCCAGCAGTGATGGAAATGGTGCAGCATTGTTGCAGGTCTGGCCATTGCACTTGACGCATAAGGTGGAGCAAGGTAACCCAAGCTTCCTGCAACCGCACCACGAGCCACAGCCATCTGCTTTGCAGCAGCATGATACCATGTTCAGCAGAGTGTCAGGGGCAATGGGCTGGTCTGTTTCAACGGGAATGAGATTGTTATCCTGCAGTCTCCATCCCCACTCTGTTGGCTGCAAGGGATTGCCTGGGAAGTGGTGGTTTGCATGTTATGGTCAAACAAGATGTTACTGGATGTGGCTTTCTTTGCCCGCCGCTGTTGTTCAACTGCCTTTGTGGAGCTGGTGTTATAGCCATCAAATACAACAGTGTTGCCTGCTCCATAATGTTTCAAAGTATAGGAAACGTAACAATGGCACACATCACTGTACTTCGATGGTTGTGGCCAGAACACCGACTGCAACAGATGACCCCCATCCACAACGTCGCGACACTTGTCGGGCATGTCCGGCTGTGCAGGGACAAACGACTTCAGGAGTGTACCTAGGGCACTCTTGTTTGTCTTCCGCATGGCGCCATCGTGAAACAGGGAGGAAGGTTGAGGGCCAAGTTCGTATGCCAGAAACTCTTCCAGGTCCGAGCTAGTCTTCAAGACACAGTTTATCTTGTTGAAGAAGAGATCAGGATTCACGACTGTGTTTTGCCCCCTGATGTTGATGCTATTATGTTTATCATTCAACGTCTTCACTTTGTCGCTGCGGTGCAGTGTGATCTCTGTGAAGCGATTGCCGGCTATCCTAGAGGCCGCAGTAAGACCAACGTTCACTGCATCATCACAGTTGACCGAGACATCAGCTACAACTCCAGTCGCGATTGACACCAGACGGTCTCGTTGATAACCAGCAAATGGTGGATGCGCCTGCAACCACTGCACGAAAACACCATGATCCGTGTTGAATTTTTCTTTGGTGGATGAACGGAGATCCTTATGTTGTTCCGAGTTAGTTGTGTGTACACCAGTGAACTCCTCCAGATCATCACAGACAGGGACACATTGAGGTAAAGCATGAACCCATTTTGCCAAGGTACTGTCGGTAATACCTCGACCATGGGTCATTCCCCCACTCATTTTCAGCATCCTCATCAAGAACTGCTCGATTGTTTGATCAGAGAAATTCCCAGCCCAGAATTAATTAGCTTGGCGGATTGTGAAGTAACCTTTGTCAGTGAACAAACTATACTCATCAGGTGGCATGACTTTGTTGATGGATTCCATCTGCTGGAGGTAGAGTCTGGCAGATTTGGCATAAGGAAGATGACCAGCTGCGTGGAAATGTGGAATCATCTCCCTTACACTGTGAAGGTGGAGCTTCCAATCACCTGTCCTCTCAGCTCTGACAAAGTTCAGCATCAGGATAACCTGATGAACGTATTGCACCCATAGCTTGCCAGTTCTACTATGGCTAGCTGCTTGGTCAAGCTGTTGTGACAGTAGTTGGTGGAACTGCGTAACAATTTCGTCCTCTTCTACATTAGCGGTGCCTACATCTTGGTGAATAGTGTTGTCGTGCACACAGGCCAGGTGTTCTCTGTCAGTCTGGTTTAACGAGTCAGACTTCTTCAGCAGGACACTTATGAGAGCTAACAAGGAGAGAATGTGAGCCCGCACTGCTCGAGAGTAAGCATGGCCAGTCAGCATGTGTACCACAGACCCATTGGCATACACTCTTCCCCACAGTTCCGCTAACCCACTCCCTGACATGATATGGCCTATACTACCAAGATATGACATCAGAAGATGAAATCCACCAAGTCGAACAATCACTCTGTCCAAGTCGTTGGAAGCAGCAACTATTTCTGAAGCCTTCTGGAACAAAGGCTGATCAAAATTTACAGGACAGATTTTCAGATCATGTTTTTCACTTTGTTCTTGGGCAAAACACAGTGCAGAGTAGATGGTGCTGGGGTTACTAGGATCAAGATTGATGAAGGGGAGAGTTTCAATTCTGGAGGTATGAAACGACATTCCTCACAACAGTTTTCATGAATCCACTCCAAGGAACTCGAGATGATAGGTTCAACACATACCCAAGCATCCAAACCAAATCAAAAGCTGTCGCTTGAAGAATTTGACTGTCAGAAATGTTCAGAGACTCAACTGTTACACACTGAAGCCCAGGAACTGGCGGTTTGCTATAAGTCTTGATGGGGATTTGCGCAAATGTACCTAATAGCTCTGTTGATGGTGCTTTCGCTGTGCGCTTGATGGGCGACTTATCCACTGTTCCGTAAGGAGTTACACATGCTATTCCACCCGTAGCATGGAATGTGTTGTGACCGGTCAGCGTAGCTACGTTGAAGTCCGCATTGTCAAACACAAATTGCGTAAAACCATTCAAGCCATAGGAAGGTTCGCAAGTGGGTATTAGACTATTCTCAAAGCGTTGCACTTCCTTGTAATCGTCAGCAAAGGTGATACTGCTCAGGATATCTATCAGCTCACGTGAGGCGTAGTTGCGATGTATGTACAATGCAATGGCAAGTAGCAATGGTGAGCTAAATGACCTCGGCCTGCAGGTTGAAATGATGGAATGGGCTATGGCCGTGCACAGTCTGTTTACAACTCTAGACTGTTTATCCTTCGGATCTAGCAATTTTTGCAAGAAACGCTTTAGTGAGTCAGGAATCAAGGTGTTACCATTCTCAGTGTCTTTCATTGTGGGGTATTCAGTGAGATCATAAATTGATAAGCGAATATCATCAAGAATAATTGATGCAGCCATTTCAATTATTTGATCATTTTCGTTATAATTCCCAGTTGTTCTGTCGGTCACCCACTTTTCACAAAGGATCCGGTGCACAGAGTCACGAAAACTGACAATGCTTGTCTTTCCAGGGATACTTGTGATGATGATGTCCTCACCATAACGTTCGTTCAGCTTCTGTTTGAAGTATTTGATGGAATACCCTTCTTCACCTTGAAGAAACGTTTCCATATGTTCCATGAGCACCGAAATAGAAAACTGACATTCATCATTCTCATCTATAAATGAACAGAGTGTATTGAAGGCATAATCTCTTACAGCGTCAGCTGGTTTGCCAACGGATTGTGTTTTCTCAGTATTAGTAAAGAACTCAACACCACAGGCTCTATGGTATTTGGCCTCAGCTGCTACCAAATCTATGACAGCATCTATTCTCTTGGCAACTTTGTTGCCCCACTCATCACATCTTTCTCTTGCGCGTTTCGAAGCACTGTCCTTATATTCAATGGTCTGAACATTGCTGAAGGGTTTCCTTCGTTTGAGTGCGATTTTGCTACTAGTTTCTATCATAGCGGATATATCATATATTTCTTTTTTAGATTGTCCTTGGCACAAGCAACACAATTCAAGCAAGGTCAAGCGCATAACGTCTTAGCGGAGACACAATGTGCCAAAAATCATAAACTTACCAGTAGTATGTTTTTGAGTACTTTAGATACAGTTTGTTCATTTCTCTATCACAATCAAATACATTGATTTGTGATGATGATGCTAAAAGTGACAACACAGTGACGTGAGACTACTACTGAGAAGTCAGGTCATCTAGCGTGACATCATTCGCCTATGACGTCATTCGCCTATGACGTCACAATACCATCGCGTCGCCCAGTGGGAATAAGACATATTATAAAATAAACCTAGTATAAACCTATAATAGAATAAACCTAGGTCCTAAGAGCCTAGATAATATGTTTCAGAGTTACGGCCGTTTTTGGCCAACAATGACCTTGATAAATATCATTTGACCTTGAAAATGACACATATAAATCCTATAAACTCATAATGTAATCTTTAAAACAATCCTCGTGCTTAAAAAAAACCCACCGTTTAGAGGCCATTTTTCCCCGCAAAGCGGGGGTTGGCCTTTTCGGGGACCGTGGTAGTTGTTGTTTTTTTTTGGTCCCCTTTTTGAAGCAATGTTTTACGGCCGGATGCCCTTCCTGACGCCAACCCTTTTTGCCGCCTTTAACGACAAACAGGGAATTACCAGTGAACTGGTACTCAAATTAGCCGACCTCGGAAGGATGACAGGCTGAGTCAACCCCCCTGGCATTAATTCGGCGATCGACCAGGATGCGAACCCAGGATCCTAGGATCCTAAGCTGGCACCCTAGCCACTAGCCCAACACCAGAGCTAATCCTCGTGCTTGAAAACATGTATTTTGACACCCTGTTTGCATTTCTATCATGTTTTTAGGTGGTAATATGATAAAATGCCAAAATTGCCGCCATTTTGGACGCCATCTTGAATTTCCACTGAAGCACAAGGGCGATGTCTGGGGACTTTTAGTATGTTATTCAGGACAGTTTTCTGAACATATCCTGAAATTTTCAGCTTTGTTTGAATTTGTTCCGGGTTTCACCTTATTTGGTGCTAATGCTCTTGGACTATACTTTTATTTTCAATTTGTACGCACACGGAACATTTGAAAGAGTTTCGATTAGATTCGTCAGCAAAGCGGCAGGTAAAAACACCTAGTAGTAAAATAAAATGAAAATGAATAGTAAAATTTACAAAACAAGGTAAATATTTATTGTCATGTATACTCCTATAATAGATATCATGAATGAGTGATGTCTTTTCAAAAAACTTAAACTATGCCAAAAAGTAAGATTTTGACTTCCCAACTGAGTTACAGTTTGACAGAATGTTTTCAATGTCATATGTGCTAAGGTTTATAATCGTGTGTGTGTGCAAACTCAACACCAATTTACATCAAAATCTTTGATCTTACACAATATTTATTGTCCATTTTGATACAACAGGTTTATTCTCAACAATCGTGATACTTCAAATCAAATTTGTTTTTGTTGACCATTGCTCTGCAGCCAAAAGGGGCAGACCGGAAACAGAAAACCGACAGAGAGAAAATGGATAAGAGAACACCACAGGAGAAGGAAAAATATCAGCCGTCTTTTGAGGCAACTATCTTGACAGAGGTATGAAATGTTCCCGCACCACCTCTTCCTCCTGTTCTTTTCGTTATGGTTCGTCTTGGATCTGTTCTTTGCATTCTGTTTCATCTTAGTCTGTTCTGTGTGGTGACATGGCTCATGGAGCATGGTGACAGATTGTTGTCATCATTAGGATGCAGTTTGTGGCTGTGGGTTAGTGTCAGTTACAGAGGCAGGGTGGTGTCGCTGATGCATTGCCCCTTTTAGGTTAGAGCGGGAATTTGTAATTTGTTCATGGTGCCGGAGATAGCTTGCCTCCCCTTTACGATGGACTCTGTGGGATCTTTGACATCCACCAACTAATGCCGACAGATGGAACTCCCATTTAAAGTCCATCTCCATGGCAGTCCATATGTTTATACCTCTCCCACCCCCCCCCCCCCTTTCACATGCCTCCCCCCCTTCACATGCCTCCCCCCCTTCACATGCCTCCCCCCCAAAGCCCTCTCCCTCCCACAGATCTCTCGATGTCTCCATGTCTCTCGGTCCCTGCTCTCAAATGTTGTGTTTGTGTCCTTCCCCCTCTCTCCCCATCTTGTCTACCGCTCCCGATGTTATTTGTTTTATGTGTCTGTTTGTCTTTCTGTGTGATTAATGTTCGCTCTTTCACGAGCCTCGATCTTGTATACAAAAAAAAAAAAAAAAAAAAAAAAAATCTGAGGAACGGCGCACACGTTCAAGAATCACTCTACCTGTGACACACCAGAATGACACAGTTTATAGCTGTGATGGATTCGATCCCTGGCTGTGTGCGTGCATATTTTCTCCAAGCTCCTGGACCAATTTCTCCTAAAACTTGCTGTACCACATTATTTTCAGATGCAGAAGGTCAACTTTGCAATAAAAACTTTCAATGCTTATTCAAACCAGAGAGTTCATACAACACCTTACCCGATGTATTGTTCAGGTTTATAATTCAATTTAAACAAAATAATTATTTTGAAGGTCGTATAAAAAATTCTGTAAGTTTAGCGCCATTGATGCAGTCTTATGCACCACCTTATTTAACATGTCCAAGTACAGCAAAACTTGGAGGTTTTTGAAAGCGCTAAGAAGGTGATTTGTGTTCTGCAGTATTCAAGTATATAATTCATTTGAAATAAAATATATATTTTAAAGGTCGTATAAAATGTAAAGATGTGAAATAACGACATCGTCACTGACCTCATATCATACGTTACAATGTATATCCGCCTCTCATCTCATGTTTGCTCTGGCGGTGGCACATCACTAGCTCTGTAGGGAGAGGGGCGGAAATCGGACTGCCATGTATGTTTGGCTGGTCTAGAGGTCAACTCCTGCTCTGCTTTTTATGACTTGATCTTAGCTAACCACTTCTTAATGCTTCTTAGATTCTAAATAACCCATTCTTGTTCGGGTGACACAACTTGTTATTTGTGTTGCAGGATTACTCACATATTATTTATAAAATTAATGTCAGCACACTGACTGGAGCTTATATTAAACTAGTATAAAGGCCCGTCAAAAATGGCGGGTTTGAGGTATTTTATTCGAAATATTGAAAGAGACTGGAAGCTATTATGTTTCGTAGCGATAAAAAGTGTTATTTTAAAACATATGCACAAATGTGGCCCTATTTTCTTTATCTGCTGGGATATTTTGTTTCGACGGTACCGTCTTGTGAGCATGCCAAAGTCTGAAGCCTCGCCCGAGTGTTAGTTGTGTTTATATCTTCTTTATTTATGAGACATCCTATGGATGTAAATTAACGCTCGTTTTACACTACGTGAGTGACACATCACGTGCAGGGAATTTCACCTCCCGGCCCCTTGTATTTATTGTTATTGAACAAAAAATTGGACCGTGGGTCCTGAAGTTGCAGTATTACGAACAAATCCATTTGGAGCAGGAGCAACAGTCACTCCAAACCCCCCGCAGCTCCCCATAGACCCTGATATTTGTTTATGCTGTGAACAAACTTTCGTACCACATGTGTGATGAAGGTTGTGGTCAAGTTTCATCGAAATAGTGTCTGTAGTTTTGGAGAAGAGAGCAAATATCTATTTTGGGGGGAGGGGTCAAAAAACCACCTGCAGACCCAAACCCCCTTAATGAGCACAGATTTTGATGCGGTCAATATACCTTCGTTGCGTGGGCATCAGGTATTCAGCTTGTGGCCAGGTTTCATCAAAATTGTGTGTTTGGTTCAAGTGACAATGCCTGAAGTGTTTACGAATGAACAAACTCACTCACTCACTCACTCACTCACTCATTCACTCACTCATTCACTCACTCACTAACCTCCAGATACTGCTCGGCTGCATTAGCTCACCAGACTAAAGTTCAGGTGAGCTGAAAAAAACGCTTCTGTACACCGCCCTTAACGCTCTGTTTGCAAGTCATCGTCTCCAATTCCAATATAAGAGTCGCAATTTCTCTTCTTTTGGGTGTTTGGGTCCTCGAGGTCTTTTCAGTCCTTGTGGTCTTTTGGGACTTTGGGATATTTTTGGGTCCTCGGGGTCTATTGGGACTTTGGGATATTTTTGGCTCCTCTGGGTCTTTTGGGTCCTCGGGGTCTATTCGGTCCTCACTGTCTATTGGGTCCTCACCTCACTGTCTATTGTGTCCTCACGGTATTTTGGGTCCTGCGGGTCTTCGTGGTCCTCTGGGTATTTTGAGTCCTTGGAATCTTTTGGGTGTTTTGACCATAGTGAACACACAGTCGTGTTAAGAGATTGGCCTTTAAAAACCTACTTAAATCGTCCTTATGAAGGGGGACAGACATCCGACATATGTACGAACACACACTACGTTTTATGCGGTAGATACTCTTGAAATAATTTGGAAAACATTTAATTATCATTGAGAAAGTGAATGTGAAACTCGTTTAGTCTCATGCAGTACAACAAAAGTGTGGCAAGTTGTCAGTGATTTTGCCACATTCTGAATTCACTTTAAACAATAGTGTACTCACGAAAAATAAAAAAGTTTCATGCAACAAATATAATAATGCAACAAATTAATTGTATGCTTTTATTTTGTGATGTTCGCTCATGACCAGTGAAGTAAATATGAAATAGCATGAGTGTGACGAGTCATAGGTTAGTGGCGAAGCTGCCATGTTTTAAACACATTTTAACAGTAGCAACCGCCATTAAAGGAGCAGTTTGATGCTATGTATTCAAACTACTGTAAATCATCGTGTAGATTGGCCTCATAAGGCTGTAACAGCACAACACACAAAAGTCAGCACAAGCGATAACGGAAAAAAAAAATTCTGACCAGCGAAATTATCGAGATTGAGATGGATTGAAGTTGCGTTGCCTGGAATTAAAACGGCCCTCGAGTGCACAAATGGAATGGTAATGTACTTGGAACATCCTCATGTAAAACCAGAAAGACCACCGTTTTATGGTTTGTGGAAAATGCCAATTATCAGGAAACTCCTGTGCTAACATGAAAATGTACACTCTTGAGAAATCCTAAACAAAAATAAGCTACCGTAGTGAGACTCCTTAGTGAGACTGAACAATCAACCAGATGATGAAGGCATGAATGGTATTCAGCCAAATGCGTTTATTAAATTTGTTGACCGGGGTATCATGTGTTGATACGATACCCCTGTCAACAATGTTGGATTTATCAAAACTCATCTTATTGGGTGTTCATTTTAATGGGAGTCTATATAAATCACAAAAACAAGAGGTTTGTATTTAAAATCAAATTACATCGAGATGTTTGCCTTTATGCTTGTTGTAAAATGTGCTCAAACCCAGAGAAGGAATTGTAATTCTGGTGCATGGGAGCGATGTGGGATTTTCAACGGCTGACGGCAAGATTGTAGTGGCCCCTCGACATATTGTTACTGCAAGAAGTTGTGGGATACAGTCGGCATCGCTTTGTTTCAATATGGCGAACATTTGACTTTTTTGTACACAAATTCGAGGCTCGTGGAGCAGCTGGAACTTCTTTTAAAATTCTACACTTCTTTTAAAGGACAGTGATATTAATAGTACTATTTACTGAGTTCAGTGACTGCCGATAATCAGACAAAATATCTACGAACATGGTTGTGAACGAAAACTGCAGAAAAATATGCGGAAACGAAAACTGCAGAAAAATATGCGGGATTTGTCTCTCTAACTCTCTTGGCTTAAGGTCGTTGTTGTTCACAGTCAATCCTGACGATTTATAATTTTGTGGAGAAATAATACGATGATCGAAAGTTATCCTCATATAATAACTGGTTACATACAGGTAGTGGAAAAAAATGGAAACATCGAAGTAAAGTCTCTTTCATAGAGGGTTGAGCCACCACGTGTGAACGGTACTGCCTCTATGCACCATGGCATAGAGTCCACCATTGTCTGCAATTGTACAGGAGGGATGCAGCACCATTCTTCCACGAGAAAGTCAATCGACTCAAACTTGTTTGATGGAGCTGGAAAAACGCTGTCTCTGACGTGGTTTCAGAATATCTCATAAATGCTCTATTGGGTTCAGATTTGGTGACTGAGAAAGCCATGACATATGGATAACATCAGTGTCATGCTCATCAACGCATTGGGCAACCGTGCTCTATGGTTGGGGGCTTTGGGAGGTCTCCTCTTGCAGCTACACCTGGTGTTGTCCTGATGCTTAGGGCGGCGGGCTTGGGATCCTAAGGTCCTGAATTTGAATCCCGTTAAGCTGTTGAATTAATACCAGGTGGGGTTGATTCAGCCTGTCATGCTTCTTAGGTCGGCGAAATGAGTACCAGGGTATTGGGTCCTCTCTCAAAATTTGCACTCCGGCTGCCGTAAAAACACCTCATTCCGTAACACACACAGTGGGGTGTGTCGGGATGGTGCTGAGGAGTCATCCAAGGACGCAGCGTGCTCTTGCAGCTATGCGAGCCATAATAATAGGCAATCGGGCCTGTGCAACATTTTAATACATGCCCCGAAAGATGCTCGGACGTTATTTGCTTAATTAACACATGGGCCACACCTATGTGGTAGTCGTTGCTTGGTGTCTCTCATTTAAACCAGGTGTTTCCATTTTTTTGTCCACTACCTGTATATCTGAATAAGATGAAAATTTTCTTACAATAATAGTTTTTACTTGGAATTTGTCTATTATTTTTTTATCAAGGTAAACACTACGTGACATCAGTGTGGATTAAATCAATTTGTGTAATATGTGGATTATAGCACTTTGTCTCTGAATGGAGAACTTGTGGACCTGTTTTCTAAAAACGATGTACTGTATAACACGATATCTTAAAAAGTTGTGGATGGATTTGGACGAAACTTGGTGGACATGTTGTGTGTGTGACAAGGAAGAATTGGTTAGTTTTTAGTGAAGATCCGTCCGGATACGAATTTTTAAAAATTTCCTCTGGTTCTTCACGATTGAAAGATGGGGCCAAAAACGATATCCAGCATGATATTTCAAAAAGTTGTGGACGAATTATGACAAAACTAGGTGGATGAGATGGGTGGGTAGGCAACAATAACAAGCCGATTCGATTTTGGTTCTTGTCCAGATCCAGATCTGGCCCATCAGTGGGATACAAAGTGTAAACTGTTCAGCCTGGTGGAGATACACTCTTTGAGTTCCGTTCTAGTTTCTCAAATACTTTTGATTGGGTTCATTGGAGTCATTCATCAAAACTGATGGTTTGATTCTCTTCAGGAATATTTAAGAAGCTGAGCAAAAATAAATGCTTTCATTGTTTGTTTTGCTGGTGATGAAGGACATGTGATCACTTTGTTCTGGTTGCTGACCGTTATTTTGTTGCTGTGAATGTGACATTAAAAGGGTAAGCAAGGTTTCTCATGATGACATTTCCACAGATGGCAATCGATGCTTCTGGAAGTGAGGTGATTGACCAGGAACAGAAGAAGTCAACAAAACGGAGCATGCTTGGTGAAGTTGGAGATTTTTTGGCAAAAAGAGGCACTGTGAGGCTATTTGCTGCTTCCTTCACATCGGCCATTATATGTTAAATAATGTTATTACCTCCGACATCGAAGATAGACGGTAGTTATGTTTTCACCCCTGTCTGTCTGTTTTCTGTTTGTCTGTCTATGAACAATATATCTCAAAAGGTTGTGGACTGATTCGGACGAAATTTGGCAGAAATATGGTGTATGTGACAAGGACGAAATGATTAGATTTTGGTGAAGATCTGGATCCGGATACGAGGAATTTTAAAAGTAATTCGTCACCAATGAGAGACAGGGCCAAAACGATATACAACATGCATTTTAAGGCCATTTTCCCTGCTAGAGCGGGGGTTAGCCTTGCGGTCCCCTTGACAATCTTCTCCATTTTGCCCTATTTTCTGCATCTCTCCTTGTTAACCCCCTTGCCCGCATTTCTTCTTCCACCATCTTTAGCCAAGTCTTTCTCGGTCTTCCCCGTCCTCTACTTCCTTCTACATTAACTTCCATCACTCCTCTCAACCAGTCACTTTCATCCTTCCTCAACACATGACCAAACCATCTCAACCTGTTCCTCTTCACAGCACCAATCACAGGCAATATTCCCATCATCTTTCGCAATTCATCATTTGTCTTCCTCTCTCTCAACGATACTCCGCACATCCATCGAACCATTCGCATTTCCACCCTTTCCAGCCTTCGTTGCTGCTCTACGTTCATTACCCATGTCTCGCTCCCATAAATCATAACACTTCTCACACATGCAGCATACACCTTTCCCTTCAGCTTCAGCGACACTCTCCTCCTCATCAGCACGCCACTCAGTTCCCGAAACGTCTTCCATGCACATCTCACTCGAGCAACCGTTGCCGAGTCTGATCCACCTTCCCCATTCAGCATGTCTCCGAGGTAGCAAAATGTTTTCACACCTTCCAGCTTCACGCCGTCTCCAAGATCCAACTCAACATTTCCTCCATCTGCAGCTCCCTCTGTGCACACCTTACATTTGAATGTAGCTGCCACACTGGTAAATGACCCTCTCAGACCACTACATTTTTGATGAACCCACTCAGCGCACATTGTACATTGAATGGAGTTCACTCCGACACCCTTCCTGCACACAGCACACGGCCATTTCCCAGTTCTTTCCACCTCACCACATGCTTTACCACTTGCCATCACCTTCGTCTTTCCGATATTCACCTTCAGACCTTTTGTCTCCATACATTCCTTTTCTCCTGACCCCGTGACCCTTGATATAGGAAGCGAAAAGCGTTCCATTAGGGGACCCGCCCATCGCACCTGAATCGAGTGATCCGGCGGGCCGTTGTCGTTCTCGTCCAAAGCCCCCGTCCCCACCTTAGGGCCGACCAGGCGGACCAGAGATTCCAGTGTCCCAATCCGAACCTTCGGAGCGGACGTCTGAGGGCCGCACTTCCCATCCCAACGGTCCAAGCCAGAACCATCCGATGTGGGGTATCGCC
>NC_136272.1:25806130-25851130 GCF_964187855.1 Myxine glutinosa
TAGGTTACAAGGGGGCATAGAGGACCTGACGCAGGAGGTGGAACAGCTGACGGTGGGACAGACGGAGTTAGTGGAGCAGGTACAAAGGAACACTGCGGTACTAGGAGGGTTAAAGGCGACACAAAAAGAACTAAAAGACGACTTGATAGCGACGAAGAGGGAATGTCAGATGGTACGTGAGGGACTGACAACGAGGTTGGACGAGGTGACAGAAGTAATGGAGACAAAGGACCGGGAGGTGAGGACGCACATAGAAACGGTCATGGTAGCGTTAGAGGACGAAATTGAGGAGACGCACCGGGAAATAAAAGAGGTGAAGCAAAAGTTAGAGGAAGTGGAAGAGGGGGTGAGTGAAATTAAGAAGAGATGGAGGGAAACTAAGAGGGAGATAAAGGAGGAGGTGATGGAATATGTACAAGGTCGGTGCTCAAATCGTGATGGTGTGCTCGCTAACCAAATAAAGAGTTTGCAGGTGGCGAAGGAGGTGCGGAGACGAGGTGCCAAGGTGAGTGGCGATATACGTGGAAATGTATATGATGTGAGGGGAGCTTCAGTCGGCTTGGGGGTTGATGTGGACCCGGGTGTTCGTGAGAGGCCGTTGGTGAAGTGTGCGACAGGTACGGTGTGCGAAGGAGGAGGTGTGCGAGAATGTCCGATTATGGGGTGTGTGAGGAAAAAGTGCGCGCCAAGGAGTGAGTGTGCTGTCGAGAGTGAGTTGGTCGTAGCGCGTGTGCGAGGGGGCACATGGAAGCGCGGGATGGGGAGTGTTAGAGGATGTAACGAGAGAGTGCACACCTGTGGTGAGTGTTATGGAGAGTGTAACGGGAGAGTGTGCGCAAGAGGATGCGCGAGAAAGGTGTGTAATGGACGGGTGCACGAGGAAAGAGTGCGCTGTCAAGAGTAAGGGAGAATGCACACCTGTGGTGAGTGTTACGGAGAGTGTCATGGGAGGATGCGCGAGAAAGGTGTGTAACGGACGGGTGCATGAGGAAAGAGTGCGCTGGCAAGAGTAAGGGTGAATGCGCGACCGAGTGTGGTGGTAAAAGTAGTGAGAGTGACACGGAGCGTGAGTTGGTTGTGGCAGGTGAGAGAGGATGTACACCTGGAATGGAAGGATGCACACCTGGAATGGTAGAGCGCGTATGGGAATGCACGCTGGAATTGGTAGTGAGGCACGTGATTGGCTGTGCAAGTGAGAGCACACCTGTGGTCGTCACAGAGGAGGTGACCGAGGAGGGGGCGCGAAGAGGTGTGTTGGTGAGGTGTGCGAACGACGAGTGTGTGCAAAGGTGTGCGGTGGTCAGGTGTGTGACAAAGTCTGTAAGCGGAATGAGTGTACCTGGGTGTGCCAGGAAAGGTGCAATGACAAAGAGCATGGAGACGGCTGGATGTATGAGCAAGGAACGGGCTGCGGGGTGTAAGCATGCAAGTGGAGCATCGACGCTAACCGGGTTAGCGGTTAGAGCGACGTATAGCCGAATCGGGCCTTCGGTGCGAACCGGGCAGCTTTGCGTGCCGTGGGGATCCGCGGTGGTTTCGAAAGAACCGCCGTGCGAGATCCAAGCCGGGCCGCGCTTTGAACGGCCGCGTCCGTGCTCCACTAAGCGGAGCGGGCGGCCCTGTAGGAAGGGTCGTCACGACAACCCTTTGTGGTTGAGGCGTTCCGGCAGGTCGAAATCGGGCCATTGGACGGCTCCGTGCCGAGGTGGTGCGTGGGCTCTCGGCCCGGGTAAGCGGCCTTCCCTGCACCGAGTGCCGGACGCATCCAGCCGCTGGCACCAAACAACCCGCATTCATTGCTCGGCTTTACGAAGCCGAGCTTTAGAGATGAATTGGCGCACCGAGAGGCACTAGTGAGTAGACTGTGATGATGAGGATAGTGTTTTGGACCCGAAATTAGAAAAACAAAATTTGATGATTGGCAAAGGATTGGCAGATGATTAGTAGTGATTGGCAAATTTTTGATTGATTGCAATTTGGTGTGCAAAATTGATAGTAGAAGATACCCGATGTGGTGGGATGGCAACTCTGCCATCTCTCACAGCGGGGGCAAAGGAGCACTAGTTATGGGGTTGGCAGTGAAAACTAGCCCGGGAGGGTTAGGATATAGTGTGTAGGGATCTAGAAAAGATTGACCTTAGGTAACGTGAAGGTTAGGTAGTGACAATGATACCTGTAGTGGGGACGCAGGTAGATTAGAGTGGATGATAATGACGTGGTATGTGCTTAGTTTAAAGGGAAGACGGGGAGCACTAAGTTAGCAGGGCAACAGGTAGATTAGATGATGCCGTGTGTGTGGTTAAAAGGTGTGATTGCACAGGTGTGCAACTGAACAGGTGTATGGAGCAGTGTTTGAGGGAGTGATAGTGATGTGAGTTGTGCTGACCAAATGGTCCAGGAAGGAAGGAGGGTGCAGGTGGCACCAGGTGTGATTGCACAGGTGTGCAACAACAGGTGAATGGAGAACAGGTGTATGGAATAAGTAGTGTGGAATATATGGAGTATTGGAATGGATGGTCGTGGAGTGAGTATGGTGGAAACTGTGGAGTGGAGTGGATGGCGTGAAGGTGTGGATGGGGGAAAGGAGGATGGACCCCATCACGAATACCCTGGGAGGGTAGTGTAAGTGTTAGGTAGAGGGTACAGGTAAATTGTGGTTGGATATTGGCATCTGTGGTGCGGGTAGTTGCACAGGAGAGTTGTGATGGGTGCATTAGTGTTGTGGAAATGGCTGGGCGTGTAGCCTGTTAGTGTGTGTAGTTGATTGGACACTCCGCCACTGTTAGGATGTCGGCCAGGTGAGGCCGCAGGTGGGCTCTGGGAGCCGGTAGTTGTTGTGGATGGGGCCCGAGGATCCGGAGGACGGACCCGGGTAGCCCAGTGCCAGAGGGCACCAAGGGGTGACAGAGCCAGGAGGGGCCTTCCCCAGTTAGTTAGGTTAGGGTGAGGAGCTAGGTAAGCTCGGGTGGCAACTACAGTGGTGGAGGTGTGCAGGTGGGTAGACCTGCTGGGAGAGCTACACGACCCAGCCCGGAAATTGTGCAAGGGCACAGGGAGATGAAACGGGGGAGTGAGACCCCAAATTGAGAAGCACCACAGTTTGGTCAATGGGAATTGGTTTTTAGAACCCATAGTGTAAGTTGGCCAATGGATTGGCAGGGAAAGACCCCGGGTAGTGTAAAGTGTGTTAATGTCATTTAGAAAGTAGTTAGGATGAAAATCTCCTTGCACCATCTGCATCCACTCACCTGAGGTGACGTAACTCCACACCATGCCATGTTTTATTATTTTTATTGTGCAGATGTTTGGAATGTGAGACGCATCATGACGTGGGTGTGACATTGTGCTTTGTTGTTCCATCTCTCCCTCCTTATGAGGATTGATGATGAATTGGGTGATGGCAAATTTTGGTTAGATGGATTGTGGTGACGAATTTGGTATAGGAGAGATATGGGGAGACGTGACAGTAGTGACGAATTTGTAAAGGTGTAGATTTTGTAAATATGGGGTAAGGGCAAGGGTAGAGTAGGTGACAGGGGGTGTGACGTACGGTAGGGACGAGCTTTTCTCCGCTCCGTCTCCATACGCACCTCGCCTTGCATTGCCTGTATTGAAGTGTACCCCCCTGACCTTACCCCTCGCTCATCTGTCTTTTCCCCCCTTTGTCTCCCACATGAGGACCTGTGCGCCACTGGGCGCCGAGGGGAGCGTGCGGGAGTCCGCCATTGTGCGCCCGGAACTCCCAGAACCAGCTGTCTGCATCGATGCACCACATTATGGACCACATATCTGTCGCTGAGCACCACTTATGGACCCCATGGGTTGGGGCATGGCCCCTCTGTTGGAACCGGCCATGAAGGCCCGAGATCTTGCTGGCGGACCTTGGTCACAGGGCACCGATGCCCCACAGATGAACCACACGTAGTCGGCCCTGTGGGCCATAAATAAATAAAAATGGACACGTTGGGTGCATTTTTTAATCCAAATAGGCCGCCAGCAAAGAAGATGACAACATCAGGAAGAGAACAATGGCCAGCAGAGGGAGCCGAAGAGGAAGACCAGCACCAGGGTTTGTTGTTTTTATTTTTTAATGAACAGTGATGACTGTGCACCGAATGGTGCTTGATGGTGCTTTGGTGCCTTTTTGGGTGCTTTCATGGTGCATCGATGCAGGGCAGACTATCTCCCCGCCCCCAAAAGAACGATCACAGGTCCTGGGTTGCGTTTTGTAAATAAAGTAGTCATTGTAAATAATGCGCCCCCACCGTAAATGTATAGTTTGAAGACAATTCCGCAATTCGGTTAGCTGTGGGCGTGAGTCTGTTAGGTAGGGTGCAATGGAGCAGCGGGACATATTTATTTATGTTTTAAAACTGTCACACTCAGGGTCAGGTTAAATGTAGAGGGAACTACACCGACGTGCCACACTAAGGTAAAAGTTCATAGGCCCGGGACGTGCCTAAGGGGAGGAGGGTGCAGTGTTGTGGATATGAGGATTGTGTTTTTTTTTGTTTTTTATTGCTTTATTCTGGACCCTCCTGCCTCCAGTCTGTTGTATAAAGGTCAAAGGGCGTTCCCGTAGTTAATTCCATAAAACATACACGAAGGACACCATATATCCCTGTTCAGTAGTTATATCCTTATTATGTGTATTAGTGTAAGGCTGTGTCTTCCATTAATTTAAATACTCCATTGCACCAAGTGAAATAAGAGTAGATCCCCTTTCATTCACATTCCCCTTCCAACAATTGCCAACTGTTCCCTCCGCGACTCCATTCGCCACGAGGTCGGCTCGGAGAAGAAGGGGGAGGAGCTGCCGACTCCTGGGCGTGCCCGCCCATCGTCATCAAGGGCGGAGCCAGAGGGCCGTGCCGACCAATCAGGGCCGAGGCGAGCTGACCGATGGGCGTGTCCTGGACACCAGCGGCTTGATCGCCTGAGGCGCTATATAGAGCGCGCGCGAAAGCAAGAGAAAAGAAGTGGTTGGACTAAGCAAGAGAGGACTGAGTTGGACTGGGTTGGACGAAGAAAGAGAGAGGAGAGAAGGGGCGAAGCGAAGCAAAGAGAGAAAGAGTTTTGGAGTTTGTGAGAGAGGGAGAGAGAACCCGTCACGCCAGACCCCCCACCAGCAGCGTTGGCTCCACCAAGCAGCTCCGACCCGTTACCCCGCGCACACGACAGGATCGGTGGCATCGGCGGCCGTCGAGGTCCAGCCCGACGTCCCGTGCGGGATCAAGCTTCAGCCAGCTCCGTGCCTTCCTCCCCCTCCAGCCACCCACCTCCTTCCAGCCAATCCTGCCTGCAATTTCCCCATTCGTGTACGTGAGTTTGTTCTGTGTGTCTTGTCCCAGGGTATTATTTAAGCCTGTTTAGATAAGCTAGCGATTTTCACTGTGTCTCTTTGATTCTTCTGTAAATTATTTTATTATCCTTCCTTCTCCTTGGTTACTTTTGGTTGTAAATAGAAAATAAATTATATCCGTATTCCCTACTTCTGTCTTCTTCTTCTTCTTCACATCCTTCGCTTTAGTCTTTTCCCCATTGAATATCTGTGGCGCGATTTTGGCCAACGTTCAGGAATCGGGTTAGTCGGGGTAACTGTTCGGGCGCGGCGGCCAACCGCTCGGCAAACAACATCCTAGCCGTGTCCGTAACAATATACAGTGGAACCTTGACTTACGAGTTTAATTCGTTCCGTGACCGAGCTCGTAACTCAAATTGCTCGTATCTCAAATCAAATTTCCCCATTGAAATGCATTGAAATGCTATTAATACGTTCCAGCCCGCCAAAAACCACACCAATTTTTTTTAAAATATACAGTATATATAAAAATATCTCGCGCTTTATATTTCACCTGTATGCAGCATACAAGTTGGCAGGATGGCCTGGACTGGAGGTACGCACACTTGACTCTAAAGTCTAAACTGTCCAGCCTGGGTTTGAATCCCGACCCAGCTATAACCTGTCATGGGTGAATCACAGGCAGGGTGATTCATCAATGTGTGTACCGCTAAACTGGGCGCCCCGTTTGCGTCCCATTAGTTGTTGGATGTTAAGGATCTCACCGTGTTTTCCACAAAGAGAAGGCGAGCTATCGCCGGCACTCTGAACAAGTTGTGGCCTGGCATGGCATGAACATGAAAACATGAACATGAACATGAAATGTTCGACATGAACATGAAATTTTCCGAAATAACCAAAATGCGAAAACTAAAATGCATCGCTATACGACAGAGATACGTACTGTACTTGAACGGCAAGATAACTACGTGACCAGAACCCACCTGGCGGCGTAAACTCGAAATAACCAAAATGCGAAAACAAAAACGCAGCGCTATACGACAGAGATACGTACTGTACTTGAACGGCAAGATAACCACGTGACCAGAACCCACCTGGCGGCGTGAACTCGAAATAACCAAAATGCGAAAACTAAAACGCAGCGCTATACGACAGAGATACGTACTTGAACGGCAAGATAACCACGTGACCGGGTGGCGAAAGCTCGTAACTCGGATCTCGGCTCGCATCTCAAAGCAATAAACTGCCGGAGCGACGGCTCGTATCTCGAAAAACTCGTAAGTTGGGGCACTCGTAAGTCAAGGTTCCACTGTATATATATATATATATATATATATATATATATATATATATATATATATATATATATATATATATATATATATATATATATATATATACAGACTTGGCATTTAATATGGAATTTTTTTTTTCCTTGACTTGGGTTTACTTTCTTAACTCAGTATATCAATCTGGTGAGTTTCTTTTACACTTTGGTGATATATTTGTTAAAAGAACCATGTCACTGATTGTCGCAGCAAGAAGTCAACAACAGGATTATATCACAGGTGGCGTGGCAAAATGTACGGACAGGTGCATTTGATGATTGGCTTCACAGTCGGGTATACAGGGTTGTTGCGTTCTGTATTAGTGGAAAACAACTGCTGCACGTCTCCAAAAGTTATTGCCGCTTCCTCTGGAGATGGTCCGTCAACTCGACAATGCTGTTTGTCATGGAGTGGTGGCTTTACGAAATTACGGCATGAAACAGCGTGCTATTGCTCGGCAGTATGGCATCACTCAAGGTCAGGTGTCAAAGATCCTGAAACGAAATGCTCAGAGGGGTGTCCCTACTCCAATACTGAGGCCAGGACATCCCCGTAGAACCACAAGGAGGGATGATCGCCAGCTGCACCGGTTAGTCCGCAATGGCTGTACCAAGTCAGCTAATCGGCTTAGGGCTGAGTGGCAGCAACTGACAAATGTGCCTGTATCCAGAAGGCTAGACAACCAACGACTGGTTCAAGCAGGCTATCATGCCAGGCATCCCTTGAGAAAGCCACGCCTGACCAGACAACACTGCCAGCGCCGATTGCAGTGTGCCAGAGAGCACCGTCAATGGCAGCCAGGACACTGGAATCACATGATCTTCAGTGACGAGTCTAGATTTCTGGTCTATCATCAAGATGGCCACGTCCGAGTGCGCAGACAAGTGCATGAAGCCTACAACAAAGATTGTATAGTGCCAAGAGTCCAAGCTGGAGGTGGTGGGGTGGCCGTTTGGGCTGATTTTCATGCAGGGGGCAAAACTGACCTGGTTGTTCTGAATGGAAACCTGAAACAGTTCAAGTACAGGACCATTCTGGAAGAAACATTGCTTCCATTTGCTCGTGCAGCCTTTCGAGGAAACTTTGTCTTCCAAGATGACAATGCATGGCCTCATCGTGCTCGCATGATCCAACACTTTCTTGCTGACCGTGGTGCAGAGCATATGGAGTGGCCTGCCATGTCCCTGTATATGAATCTGATAGAGAACTTGTGGGCAGAATTAACGTGTCAAATCGACCACTTGGACCAGCAGCCGACCTCTGTGCGTGAATTGCAGCAGGCTATTGTCACTGCATGGCAAGCGATTCCTGTCCAAACCATGGCAGATCTTGTGAACAGCATGCCTCAACGTGTACGTGCTCTCCTGAATGCTTGTGGGGGTTACACGAAGTACTGAACTGTAATTTTACTGTCCGTAATCCCAGGCGTAATTTAACTTTTGTTTTTGTTAAAAAATTTTTTGGCTAATGTGCAAAATAAAGAGATACTTCTGGAAAACGTTCAGAGGTTTAACACAGTACTGTCCATGAATTGAGTTTGATATCAGTTTACATCACTTTCAAAGATCAATTTATTTGTTTCGAAATGTCAAATGTGGTTTTTGTTTCTTTTAAAGGTCACATTAACCAAATCTAGAATAATTCCCACATAATTCCAATGAACTTTTGGTTCAAAGACATCTTGAAAAGGAAGTTCACCCCACCAAAAAAATATTCCATATTAAATGCCAAGTCTGTATATATATATATATATATATGTATATATACATATATACATATATACATACATACATACATACATACATGCATACACACATACATACATACATACATACATACATACATATATACACACACACACACACATCTCCAACCTACCCTTTCTGTCAAAAGTTTTGGAACGCGCTGTAGCCACTCAACTCAAACATCACCTCTCTGCCAATAACCTGTATGAAACATTCCAATCCGGATTCCGCTCCAACCACAGTACTGAAACTGCTCTCCTCAAAATCACCAACGACCTTCTCCTCTCCTCTGACGCTGGCAACCTCAACATTCTCATCCTCCTCGACCTCAGCGCCGCCTTTGACACCATCAATCACACCATCCTCCTCACCCGACTTGAAACCACCTTTAACATTACCGGCACTGCCCTCTCTTGGATCAAATCATACCTCTCTGACAGACGCCAGTTCATCTCCATCAATAACTGCAAATCCCCCACTGCTCCCCTCCCCCAAGGTGTCCCCCAAGGTTCAGTTCTTGGCCCCCTCCTCTTCATCCTGTACCTGTCCCCCCTCGGTCACTTAATCCGCCGTCATGGTCTCCAATTCCACTGCTTCGCCGATGACATCCAGCTTTTCATCTCCACCAAGTCCATCTCCACCGCCACCCACTCTATCCTGACAAACTGCACCACTGAAATAAAATCCTGGCTTCAAATCAACTTCCTCAAACTTAACTATGATAAATCTGAAATAATCATCATTGGCCCAGAAACGCTCACCAAATCCACCCATAACTTTGCCCCCAACATCGACGGTATCCCAGTATCCACCTCCCCTCACATCCGGAATCTTGGCATCATCTTTGACCAAACCCTCTCCTTCGACAAATACACTAAACAGATCACAAAGACGGCCTTCTTTCACCTGAAAAACATCGCCCGTCTCCGTCCATCCCTCTCCTCCATGGCTGCAGAAACCCTCATCCACGCCTTCATCACCTCCTGTCTGGACTACTGCAATAGCCTCCTCTATGGTTCACCCTCAACAATCACCAATAAACTCCAATACATTCAGAACTCCGCTGCCCGTCTACTCACCCATTCCCGGACCCATGACCACATCACCCCCGTCCTTTACAAGCCTCACTGGCTCCCCATCTCCCAGAGAATCCAGTACAAAATCCTCCTCTTGACCTACAAAGCCCTCCATAACCTGGCCCCATCCTACCTGGCTGACCTCCTCTCCAGACACACTCCCACCCGCAACCTCCGCTCTGCTGGTACCAACCTCCTGACCCCCCCCCCCCCCCCCCCCATCCGGACCAAATTCAGATCCTGGGGGGACAGGGCCTTCTCCATCGCTGCTCCCACCCTCTGGAACTCACTACCTCACACCATCAGAGACTCCTCCTCACTCACCACATTCAAAACATCACTCAAGACCCACCTGTTCAACACTGCATTCAACATTTAACCCACAGCATTTAACCCCTGACTATCACTTCTCCTTCTCCCTCCTTTTTGCTTTGAATATTTCCCTATTGATTCTTGTTTTTTTGCAATTGTTTTTATCTTTTGCTATGCATTATGTTTTGCACTCTGTCAAAGCATCTTTGGGCTCCCTGAAAAGCGCTATATAAAATAAATGCATTATTATTATTATTATTATTATTATTATTTGCTACCTGCTAACTGGTATCTCCACCCTGGTCATACTATCTATCCTCTTCAACTATAGTATCGAACAAGCCTGGCTACACCGTCTTTAGACTATCAGTCTTGTTTTTGGTTTATTACTCTTAGGTTTATTTAGTCTTAGCTCACCTATTGTACACCGCACCTTTCCTATGCCATCTCCAGGCATTGCAAATCGACATTGCTGGGCACCGAAGGGGGCTCGGCAGTGACGCACGCTGAAAGGGAGTACTCAGTTTTCACTCTGGTTGTTTGTTTGTTTGTTTGTTTTCTTCCTTCCTTGTTTGTTTGTTTGTCCGGGCGATATCTCAGCCATCCTTTGAGTTAGGAAGCTGAAATTTCGGCACAATAGTGAGCAAGTCCTTTGTCAAAAACGGTGTTTTTATCTTGCCAAAACGAAGTTTTTGCAAGATGTATTAGTCAGCTTGTATGTTTGTTTGTTTGTTTTTTTTTTTGTTTGTGGTTAATCATTTTTTTTCACGTTTAGATCACTCTGTAGACCACAGTTATTATTGGAAACTCCTGTAACTTCGCATATCAGAGTCCTATAGAGATACCCTTCAGCACACAAAATTTTGAAGGTCAAGGTCAAAGGTCAAGGTCACTTTGCGGTCAATCATGGAGGTCAACGAAACCCTTATTTTTTGAGTAACTTTGATCGGATCGTCTCCAAACTTCATGGGAATCTAGTATATGGTCCGGCGCTCAGCTGATTAGTTTTTGGTGGCGATCGGCCTTGACCTTCATGGTTAGCGCTGGAGGTCGAAAATTATTGACCCCAAGGTCAAATTACGAAACCCTTATTTTTTGAGTAACTTTGATCTTATGATCTCCAAACTTGGTGGGTATATAGGGTGTGGTATGGCGCTCAGTTGATTAGTTTTTGGTGTCGATCGGCCTTGACCTTCAAGGTCATTTTGAAGGTCATTCAATTTTGACCAAAAGGTAAAATTTTCAAGTTTCAGTTACCATATCGAGTAGTACCTCAAATTGAAGCCCTTGTTGAGTGCTTTCCAAACATATAACTAGTTTGACAATGTGACGTCATTTGACGGCGTTATGACGAAAAAACTGCACTTTTCATGTATATTGTATTGCTTTAGTTCGCATTGTTTAGGTCACTCTGTAGAGCACAGTTCCCTTTGGAAACTCTTGTAAGTTCGCATATCAGAGTCTTTTAGAGATACCCTTTAGCACAAACTAGTGGATAGCAGTTCTGTTCACCTCAGTGTGACCTGAAGCAAGTCACTCATGTTCACATTTTGGCAAGATACGGTTCACCCTGTGGGTGATTTTTATTTGTTTTTTGATTAATCAATTAATTGAGGAGTTATTTAATTGTTAGCGATTAATTAAGTACTTATTAATTAATCAAATTTCCTTTCTCTTCTGACCATTAACTCAGGCACCTTTTGAATTAGGAAGCTGATATTTGGACATGCCAATGACCAGGTGATTTCGCTGCAAAGGCCATTTTTGATTTATTAATTAATCAATTAATTGATTAATTATTTAATTATCCGATTAATGACTAAAAAAAATTTTTTTTTTTAAGTTACAGATTCTGATGAAATGGTGGTGGTTTATGTGTTCTCTGACCGAATTGATTAATAATTTAATTTTTTAATGATTATTATTTATTTATTTTCATTACTAATCATTTATTTATTTTCTTTCTCATTTGGCCAATATCTCAGGCACCTTTTGAGCTTGAAAGCTAATATTTGGACATGACAGTGACCAAATGATGTGGCTATCAAGGATATTTTTGATTTATTGATTAATCATTTGATCGATTAATTATTTATTGATTAATTGATTAATTATTTATTGATTAATCGATTAATTATTTAATTTTTTATTAATGACTTATTTAATTAAATTTCTAAAAGATACATCTTCGGATGAAGCACCAGTGGTTTAGTTATGCTATTAGCCAATTGATTCAGAAAATATTTTGTGATGATCTTTTATTGATTTTAATTATACAATTAATCAATCACTTAGTGTACACCTCTCCCTCCCAATGCAGCCTCTATGAGCTGCACTGCGGTATTGCCGGGCGCCTGAGGCGCCCCGGCAATGCCGCGCTGTAGGATATTTAATTATTTGGCATGGGGGCGGTTGAATGTATCTGTACTTGTTTGAAACCACATTTCAAATCTGGCCTCCAAAGCCAGTCGCCGACTGGGCATCCTCCGTCGTGCGAAGTCCTTCCTTGGCACACCTGAGCTCCTCACCACATACAAGGCTTTCATCCGCAGCTCAATGGAATACTGCTCTCCCCTCTGGGCTGGTGCTCCTGCCTCACACCTAGCTCATCTTCACGCTGTTGAAACCAAAGCATTCAGAATCATTGGAATCTCCCGCGATGAAGCTAACTCCAAGGGCCTCTCACTCACTCACCACAGGCAGGTTGGTGGTCTTTCCGTCTTCTACCGACTCCTCTCTGGCCTTTCCCCCCCAGCTCTCTCTGGGCTCTGTCCCGCAAATATTCCTACAGGTCGCACAAGATCTGCCTGCAACCCTCTTATGGTCAAACTGCCAAAATCAAGACTCTCTGCTCACCTTCACTCCTTCATTCCTCTTTTCTCCCGCCTCTGGAACAAACTCCCTCACTCTCTTCAATCCCACTCCACCCTCCAGGTCTTTAAAACAGCTGTTCACCACCATCTCTTGTCTTCCCCCATCCAAAACCTTGATCTTTTCTACCCCCGCTAATTTCACCCCAATTCCACTTTTTTGAAATACCAACTTCTGTCCTGGAAGTCCTTGGTGTCCTTGTGTTTTATACTTCTCCCTCCACCCCCCCCCCCTTCCCACGCCTCCTCCCCCCAAGCCCTCTCCCTTCCACACATCTCTCTGCTCTCAAATGTTGTGTTTGTGTGCTTCCCCTTCTCTCCCCATCTTGTTTTCCGCTCCCTCTTTTTATATATTTTGTTTGTCTGGTTGATTTGTTTGTGAAGTAAATGTTAGCTCTTTCACGAGCCTCGATTCAGTATACAAAAAAATAAAAATAAAAATACCTTGGCTAGGTCCAAAAATGGAGAAGAGAAGAGAAGAGAAGAGAAGAAAAGTGTGCACATGAAAACTTTGGTCAAAATTACTCAGTGTTCAAACATTCAAACATTCAGGTTGCTATCGTTATCCAGTGCCAATATGTGAGCCTCCAAAAACTTCAATTAAACAAATGGGATTTGTGAATGCAAAAAAATTGGCATAGCACCGTCTTTCTAGAGGGCTATGTGACCCTGAATCGACTTGAAATTGGGGCTGAATTTTACCCATGAAGGTGTTGGTTTTTTAAATATATATTTTAATTTTTTTTCCAAAATATTTTCATCAATATCTCAGATGGTGAACTGGAGAAATTTTAGAAGATTAGGTGAGCTAACATTGGAATTGTGTGCATTTGTACCTTGTGTTTACAGCAGTGATTGTTCTTCCCCAAACCATCAAAGTGAAGGTGCTGTTATCCCAGGAGGTCATGTAAGTGCAAAACTTACTTTGTCTTTTATGTTTTGTTTTTCACTGCAGTCACAGTGGGTTACACTCATTACTTGTTTTTCTCATCGCCAGGTTACTAGTCTGTTTTTGAGCTTCACTATATCTCTAAATGTTCACAAATGGTAAAATACTATCTTGTCAAGGGGTCCATTAACAAATGCTCTGAGTAGAATGGTCGGAAACCTCTGCGAAGGAACGAAATGGTGTTTGTGATACTGCGTTCAATATTAAGGGGTGTTGCAAAACATTTTACCTTTTTTTCCCCCGAATGCGTGCACAACCGTAACGGGTTCTCGGGGGAAAAAAAGGTTAAATCTTTTGCAACACCCCTTAGTTTATGATTCCCAAAGGTTCATCCAACTGAAAGCGAACCTGTTGGTGGAACGCGCATGAAAGACAAAAGGTGGGAAAACATTTTTTATGCCTTCGCTGACGAAGTCACCAGAGGCATTATGTTTTTGGGTTGTCCGTCCGGCTGTCTGACCATCCGCCCATCCATCCGTCGTGATGAATTTGCATTACTGTGATGATTTGAGAATGGCTTAAGGGATCTTAGTCAAAGTTGGTGCAAGTATGTATAATGAGGTAAAGATTAACTGATTATATTTTGGGGTCAAGAGGTCAAAGGTCAGAGGTCATGTTGGGTAATAATCCTGTTACGCAATAACTTGTGAACCAGTGATGGAATTCTGACCAAAGTTGGTACAAGTATGTGTTATGAATACCGATTTGCTTTTGGGTTCAAGAGGTCAACGGTCAAAGTCTGTGATAGGTTTATAACTTAAGAACGGCTGAAGGGATCGAAGTCAAACTTGGTACAGGTATGCATACTGATGTAGTGATCAACTGATTAGATTTTGGGGTCAAGAGGTCAATGGTCAAATTTCAGACGTCCCATCAGGTAAAAATTCTGATATTGAGCTAACTTGTGAACCAGTCCTGGGATTTTCACCAAACTTGGTATAATTATATATTATGATGCGAAGATAAACTGATTCAATATTTTGGGGTCAATAGGTCAAAGATCAGAGGTCATGTTAAGTTACAATTAATTATCTCAATTATGTCGTTACCGGGATAACTTAAGAATGGCTGAAGGGATCGAAGTCAAACTTGATACAGGTATGTATAATAATGAAAAGATGAACTGATTGGATTTTGGGGTCAAGATGTCAAAAGTGAGAGGTCATGTCAAATAAAAATTATGTTACCGCGCCAACTCATGAACCAGTGATGGGATTTTGAACAAACTTGGTATAAGTATATATGATGCAAAGATGAGCTGATTGGATGATGCAATCAAAAGGTCAGAGGTCGTGTCAGGTAAAAATGTGATAACTTAAGAACAGCTGAAGGCATTTAAATCAAACTTGGTACAAGTACAGGGTCCGTCAGGGAGGTGTGACGATTTTCAGAAAACTCGTACACAGTTATTTTTAGTCGAATTTCAATTTTAATTTTTTTAAAGACTACATATATAATGCCATGTAATACACTGTAACAAAGACATTTAAAAAAATGTAATTCATGTTTGAAAAATGACATCATCTAAATGGCGGCCGTTATTGTCCAAGCATTCTTGCAGACGCGCGGAAAAGTTCCAGCATTTCTCAGCACAGCAGCATCCCTCAGCAGTTCCAGCATTCTTTCTGCGAACGTAAACCGCCGTACGAAATCATTCTGCTGCAGTTCTTGAACCACCATGATTTTGTACGTGTGATAATGAAGGTCCAAGTGCAAAATTCGACGAACTGATCTGTCTGACATCCGTAGAGCGCGAGCGTGCCGTACCGCTGACCGACGAGGGCTGGCCTCCACAGCTTGTCGAACCCTTTCGATGTTTTCCGGGGTCCTAACGGTTCGATCACCTCCCCGAGCTGCTCCCGGCCTCACAGATCCAGTTGTCCTGAAGTTTTTTACCCACTTCAATATTGTGTTTCGAGACGGAATGGCGCCACGTCGACCAACATTGAAGTGAGTACGAAATCTGCGCTGTGTAAGCACCACCGAACTACCCGTTTGAATAAACGTCTCAACAACAAAGACGCGATGCTCAATCGTCCACACTCCACAGCTCCATGGCTACTGAAATGGCGCCTAACAACGAGTAACCAACAGCCATCACGCATGCGCTAGGCCCCCCACTTGCATTGTTATACCCAATTCAAACATGAATTACATTTTTAAAATGTCTTTGTTAGTGTATTAAATGGCATTATATATGTAGTCTTTAAAAAAAATAAAATTGAAATTCGACTAAAAATAACTGTACGAGTTTTCTGAAAATCGTCACACCTCCCAGGCGGACCCTGTATATATATATTTGGATGGTTCTTAGCTACATAAGGCAAAAAAAAAATTTTAAATTGTTTTACTCCTAACCGTTAATTTTTATTAAAGGTTAGGAGTAAAACAATTATTATTATATATATATATATATATATATATTTTTTTTTTTTACTCCTAACCTTTAATTTTTATGGTATTCAGGTAAAACTTCTGCATGTGAAAGATTTTTTGAATACATCAAGTTTTAGGGGTTGCACAGTGACTCATGGTTGCCAGCCACTCATTGTTGCCTGAAAAGCATTGATTTCCTGCAATTGGGAAACCTCTTGCGATGTTCTGTCACAACTTGAAGCAGATACTGGATTTGCTCTTCATCCCTTGTCAGGAGACGATTGTACTGTTGTGTGATTCCCCTCGGTGAAGACTGGGAAATCACGGATAGCAATCGAGCTTACTTTGAGGCGTTATCCAAATCGATGGCACATGATACGCGAAGGGGGGAGAGTTTGGGGAGGATGCCGACTTGCCTGGGTGGCCCCGATGATGTCTTCACCCTTTGAAAAGAAACTCAAAAAACCAGAATTGAAGGTACAAAAATAACCACAGCTTTATTGCCGGATCCTGCGAACAAAGAAACGCGCCGATGAACTAAACCCCTCTAATGGAGCACTCCCACACAGACTTCGACTACACGACAAATGGAAGGGATAAATAAAGCAATCGTCGTGTTCGTGTGGTGCGTCTTATCTTTTGTCTGGATGTCAGGTTGGTCAGGCTCCATCCGACGTGACTCTGGTCAGCGCGAACCGCTCTGTCCTGTCTGTTGGCGTACAACCTGCCCTCCGCGTGACCCGAACGAGTCGTGTGCAGCTCGCTCCTCCGGCCGTGCCCGGACTCGTCCACGCGGAGTCGCTCCCTTGTCCGGAACCAAGATGAGAGGTCCGACGGCACAGGAACGCGCAAAGGGCAACAGGAGAAGAAAGGAAAGGACCTCCAACGCGGGAAGGCAAGAAGAGACAGGCAGAGGTGAAGAAGCGAAGAGATTAGTGAAGGGGCCAAGAGTCGAAGAACGAAAAAGGTGGTGTCAGTCTCTCCTCACTTTTATCACACGTCCTCTGACGTCACTCGCGCTTCCCTTCCAATCAGCACGTCGCTTCTTGCTGGTCTTTCGCGCCCTCCTCACGTCACCGGCGCTTCTCCTCCAATCAGTGCGCAGCTTCTTATTTGTGTTTCGCGCCCTCCTCTCTGATTGGCCGAGCGCTTCGCACCTTTGGTGTCATGCCATCTGTCGGTGGCCAATCAGTGTGGCACATCCTTCACCTTCCTTACTCTGCCAATCGGCGACCTGGTTGTTACTCGCCCCTCCCCCGGCCAATCACGAGTCCTCCTGGGCGTGGCTCTCGGCCTGCCTGTGCAATGTCTGTCGCCATGCTGGTGTTGTCAGCCCAAGTGCGTGGTCGCTTCCTGTCTGTTCTTCTGTAAGTTATTGTGGCGGAGGGGGGATTTAATTAGTGTGGTGCGCTATTGGACCTAACTAATGTATATGATGCGTTGCCATACGGGACACAGGTATGATCACAGGTTCGACACACGGGGGAATTAGCATAATCCCTGCTCTACCTATCACACGATCATCCTTGTATGATCACAGATATACACTTAATCCGACAAACGGGCGAGACGGGTCCCTGACTTACTTACATCGAGATGGTTCTTCTTCTTCGTGACATCGGAGCATCTACCCATGCAGATCTACCTGGATCTATATATCCCCCTACCCAAAATTCATAACAGTACTCTTCAATGAGAGCACCTGCATACACCAGAGTACAGCTGTACTGTATTCAATTAACTTCAAAACAACTTCAAAATGTGCAGTACATAGCAAGGTCATAGTTTTTTTTTGGTTTTTTTTGTATACTGAATCGAGGCTCGTGGAAGAGCTGAATAGGTCAACTGTAATTGGCAAAATCACAAGTATAGCAGTGGAGAATAAATAATCAACTCCAAACATTTATGCGAGCAAAATATGTGAAATTACAAACTCCGTGTGCAACCCATAAATTTAGTCCAAATGGCTTAAAATTTCACCAAAAGGATTTTTTTATACATACAAATTTTTTTTAGTGTTAGGAGCTTGACTTTTCTAACTTTCATTTTGAAGAACCATCCCAATGTATAATGATGTAATAATGTGGGCAGAGGCATATTGTTCAACGTTGTGATGTCGAAGAGTGTTGTTCTAGTTTAAATAATGAAAAGCGGGTTTATTTACAATGAAATAAGGGGACAAGGTTAGACAGGATAATTATAAACTCCAGCACAGACCTGATGGTCAACAGACATAGCTAGGGATGATGGAACACACAAATTTATGTATGAAAGACCAATTATGCCTAACCCCCAAATAGTGCCAATTACAAGACTTGCACACTAAGCATGGGGCAGGCAAGGGCTTGATCAAGCACGAAGCTTGTGGCATGCAGGCCGACGTAGCTGATGACGTGCGGCTCAGGGTGGAAGAGGCGAGACTGAATGGCGATGAGAAGGCCAGGAGAGTCGAAGATGGCGGCTAAGCAGAAGGAAAGATGTCTCTCCCTCTCAGGTCCAACTCCAACTGATGCGCTCCGCGCAGTCACGGCCCTCGTCAATTCTGGGACCGCCTTCAAGCATGGCGGGTCCTTTTCATTGGCTGCCTACATTCTATGGGCGTCACCATCTTCTGGGCCGTCTTGCCCTCTGGGATGGACCCTCAGTAAAAAGTGTTCCCTCCTCAACCAGTGCTCCACACCTCACCTCACCACCCCATTGTCGCTTGCAGTGTGCTGGTCAAACAG
This sequence comes from Myxine glutinosa, assembly GCF_964187855.1. Lineage (NCBI taxonomy): Eukaryota > Metazoa > Chordata > Myxini > Myxiniformes > Myxinidae > Myxine > Myxine glutinosa. Next base: position 25,824,815 of record NC_136272.1, read on the forward strand.
TCCATGATGGTTTTCTTTGAAGCACATCGTGTTTCCTTTGTACATTTTCTGCCCAAGTCCTCACCTGCCTCACCTGCCTCACCTTTGGCAGGAGGTTTTACACAGCACAATCTTACTCTATCTGCTTTATAACTAAAACTCTCTGCCTCCTCGGTGCACATTTTACAATACGATTTACCTCTGGGAAAAACTCTTACAAAGGGAAATGTTGTATTCTACCATGGAAATGTTGCTTCATTTACTCCAACAATGGATGTGTGCACTTAATCTCAAATGATGAGTGATCAGCGTTATATCTCTGGTCATCTTTCAGTACTGTCTGGCATCCAGCCTTTCTATCCAAGTCGTCTGCTCACTGGCGGATTCGGGGGGTGGGGTGAGGGTGCAGGGGGTGCGCACCCCCCCACCCCCCTTCGGATTTTCGATGATAAATTATATGCTATGAATATCCTGGAACAGCCCGAGTGTCCAGATTATTTTGAATAAGGAACGTTCCAGGCAGCTTACCAACGCTCAGATGTTTTAACACACACACACACACACACACACACACACACACACACACACACACACACACACACACACACACACACACACACCATCATTTTATAGCAGAAGGAACAGCTGGGAAAGTTGGTGCACCAGTTTGGCGATCTGGCCATTAGTCATCGCGAATCTGCTGAACTTTTGGACCAGGAAAGAATGCAAGGAGCTGCAGAAACTTCAAAGAACGCATGAAATGCCGTTTCTGACAATCAATTTTTTTTTTAAAATTCCGAGGGGAGGACCCCCAGAACCCCCTTTACCACCCCCTCCCCCTTCGGCGCTATGGCTTGGTGCACCCCTCCGTCTTGAAATCCCTGGATCCGCCCCTGCTACGGAAGGTATACAGGGGCCCCTTCTTGAATACTTGTCACATTTATCTGTTAGTTGGAACAGCTTGTAGCTCCTGATGGCATTCTATCTGAAGATCTCTTTCTTGACACTGGTCTTTCTTGACACTTTCTTGACACTTGAAACTGGAAGCCAGTTTTTTAGGACGCACCATATTCTTACTCTATTTCTTCTTCAATGATCTCTCCGCTTTCTTCGATCGTCCTCTGCACAGTTTTGCTGAAGACTCCACCCTGTGGTGCAGTATAGTACACCATACTTCTAAGAAGCAGACTGTTGCAGCATCCATCTTTGCCTTTGCATATCGAGAAAAGACAAATCATTGGTCAGCTGCCAGGAATATGTCTTTCAAAGAAGGAAGTTCCAATGCCCTCGCTCTCTCTCGCAAAGGTTGGCTTTAAAACCCTGTCTCACTGACCTCCCTTGCCATACTCTCACTCCTTCCCCCAATCTACTTAACTGGACAAGCTCTGGAAGAGGTGCAGTCCCTGGACATCCTCGGCCTCACAATTTATCACAACCTGTCTTGGGTGGACCAAATCACCAAACTAGCTTTTAAGGCAGGCTGACAATTCTCTATGCCCTGCAGAGCTTAGTTTATTCTGAGCTGATCATCATTCAATGAATCAGGGTTCTTATTCTGGATTTGTGCAGCTGCTTCCCATCTTCCTTCCCTGGAGTACTTTGAGTCCAAGGCTCACCATGTTATTGGATTGTCTCGGCTTGAGCCTGAGTTCCAATGTCTGTTTCTCACGCATCGTAGACAGGTTGGTGGGATCTCTTTGGTTTTTATATGGCGGTTTCAGCATGCTGCATTGAAGTGTGACGTCGATGTACACATCATAACTGTAGTTCTAAGAATAAATTGATTTTAACCATTGTATTTATGTGATTGTGAACTATTTTACGTTTTATTTTCATAAGCATATGTTATTATGGTGCAGGAATGATGTCTTGGTTTGTGGATTTTCTTGTAACAATCAGTTGCTGTCATCTGCATCTATCCAAGAGGCTCAGCAGTGGCTGCAAAGTAATCGTTTTGCAGCGTTCAGCCGACTTTTTTCCAACTATGCAGGTAATGCATCCAGCCGCATTTTCAACATTATTTGTTTTGCTGTTGGTTACCTTTATGTTTAAAATCTGCTGTACCATAATCTGTTTACTCATGGATTATTGTTTTTGGCATGCATGCGTGCTGTCCATTGGAAAGATGTTAAGCCGTAGGAGTCATCTGCCAGCACGGGTCGTTGCTGGATGTTAAAAAAGCCCTTACCGTCTTTCGTGAAGAGTCAGCATGTTGTTGCATCGCTGGCTCCCTAGCCAAGTTAATGTCAAGCCTGGCCAGCTGGTTTGCAAAAGACTTGGACCAAAAACATCCTCTCTCCCCCCCGCCCCCACCCCCCCAAAAAAAAAACAAGAAAGCGGGAGTAATTGAATAAGTCGAATAAGGTTAGAGATGCAGAGAAAGTAGTTGGGGAAAATGAAAGTCTTCTAAGCTGTGCACATGATAGCGTATTGTTGCCCTAAATTTGATGCGTTAGGTGTACCGGAAAGTAATAGAGTAATATACATAAGCTGTATACACAGCTTAAAAACGTGCATTACTTTCTGGTATACCTAATGCATCTTTCCATGGCTTGTTGATTATTTTGGTCATTAATTACCTCCGCCACTAAAGGTGGATGGAGGTTGTTTTCACCCCTATCTGTTTGTCTGTGAACAAGATATCTCAAAAGGTTGTGGACGGATTCGGATGAAATTTGGCAGAGAGGTAGCGTATGTGACAAGGACGAAATGATTAGATTTTAGTGAAGATCTGGATTCGGATCCAGCTAGTATAATTTTTCAAGTGATTCTTCACCATTGGGAGATAGGGCCAAAAACGATACATAGCAGGATATCTCAAAAAGTTGTGGACGGATTTGGACGAAACTTGGTGGAGAGGCTTGGTGTGTGACAAGGAAAAATGAGTTTAATTTTGGTGAAGATCGAGATCTGGTTCCGGCTCGTAGAATCTTCTAAGTGATTCTTCACCATTGAGTATCATCTGGTGTTGGCCTAATGGTTAGGGTGGCGGGCTTGGGACCCTCAGGTCCTGAGTTCGAATCCCGTTGCATTAACGCCAGGTGGGGTTGACTCAGCCTGTCATCTTTCCAAGGTCGGCAAAATGAGTACCAGATAACTGGTTATAGAAAGATATTGCATCAACGGTAGACTCGCCCACAGAAAAATGATGCAACCAGCAGTCGGGTGGCTGCACACGAACCACCCACCACCACCATTGAGTGATAGGGCTAAAACCGACATATAGCAGGATATCTCAAAAAGTTATGGATGGATTTGGACGAAACTTAGTGCAGAGGTTTTGTGTATGAGAAGGAATGGACGAATCGATTCGATTTTGGTGAAGATCTGTTTCTAGATAGAAGAATTTAAGTGATTCTTCACCATTGAGAGATTGGACCAAAACGATATATAGCAGGATGTCTCAAAAAGTTAGGGACGAGTTTTGACATGGACGAGTTTTGACAAAACTAGGTGCATGAATTGGTTAGGTGACAAGAACATTGACAATGACAATTAGGTTAGGTGACAATTGTTTAGGTGCTAACCCCCGCTCTAGCGGTGAAAATGGACTTAAAACGATCATTCATCATTCATTCATTCATTCATTCACAAGAACAAGCCGAATAGAATTTGGTTCAGGTCTGGATCCAGATATGTATCAGTGGGATACAAAACTTAAACTGTTCACCTGGTGGAGGTATGCTCTCTACTGAGTGCCATTCTAGTTGGGATAGTTATGATTGGTTTTGTGTTTTGTTGACATTCTCCGTTCCTGTGGTGAGGAAGAGGGAAATGTATGTCAGGAGTCAGGGTGCAGAGGAGGAAGAACTTGTCTTGGGTGGACCAAATCACCAAACTGGCCTTTAACGTATCGCGATACATCGTTGCACCTACCTACTTACCTCAGCCATTTGTTTCCTCCTTCCCTCACTGCTTCAAGTTGATGCATTTACTTCCTTTCTTTCAATTTACTCTTCTGCTTAAGCCGGTCTACTTCCCACTTACTTTGGGACTTAAAATAATCTGCTGTGTTTGGTTCTTCAGAAGGTTCTTGCCACAACCCTTGTCCTGTCATGCTTCACCATACAGATCCAATCTATTAACTCCTTCAATATGAAAATCGATTTTCCAGCTTCGTTTCAGCAGATAATCTTTTTGCAGCTCACCAAACTGCTACAAAGCACTTGGTGCATTTCTTCTGCAGGTGAAGCATGATAATTTCATCGGTCATGTCAGTAAATCAGGGCGATTCCGTGCCGGTGGATTCCATACATCCGTTGTGTCAGGGTGTTACCCTCACATAAAATAATCAGCAATACATCCAATATGTCATATTTATGAATACATAATCATATACCCTTTTTCCTGGCCAAATTGCAAGTTTTTTTTTTTACGAATGTAATTAAGTTGAGAAAGCAAATTGTGTTGTGCAAATTCACAAAGTTGTGCAGGTTATTCCTCTGTTATCTGGGAATTTGTCCATAAGTCATCCAAATTGCTTACTTAAAATGATCTACAGCAAATGGTTTTCATTACCACCACACCTCTTTAAAAGATTGACTTTACTTTTGATGTAGGATCTTCCTTTTAATCAACCTTTTCAGATAATGCCTCAATCCCAAATTGTATATTTAAAATGTTCCCACAGCACTATCCTTATAAAACGTAATTGTGGATAATTCCGGGGAAGGAGGAGGGAGGGAGAGGAGGATTGGATAATTCAACCTTCCTGAATGTATCTGCAGTTGGGTCCAGATAGGGTGAAAATGTGATGCAAGTTTGATACAAACTGAAGCAATTATAGTGAAAGGTCACATCAAAATGGCTAATTAGGACTTTGGTGCAATTAATATAACCAACGAATAAAAAGTCGGTGAAATGGCACAAAGGGAATGAACAATTGCTACATTCTAGGGCTCTAGGCCAATGCAAAGTTAAACTAGAACGTCACTCGGTAGAGCACATACCTCCGCCAGGCTGAACAGTTTGTTTTCTATCCCATTGACAGGCCAATGTATGCTGCATGTGTGAGAAGTGTTATGATTTATGGGAGCGTGAACGTAGAGCAGCAACGAAGGTTGGAAATGCGAATGGTTTGGTGGATGTGCGGAGTATCGTTGAGAGAGAGGAAGACAAATGATGAATTGCGAAAGATGATGGGAATGGAGCCTGTGATGGATGCTGTGAAGAGAAACAGGTTGAGATGGTTTGGTCATGTGTTGAGGAAGGATGAAAGTGACTGGTTGAGAAGAGTGATGGAAATGAATGTCGAAGGAAGTAGAGGACGGGGAAGACCGAGAAAGACTTGGCTAAAGATAGTGGAAGAAGACATGCGGGCAAGGGGTTAACAAGGAGAGATGCAGAAAATAGGGCAAAATGGAGAAGATTGTCATGGGGACCGCAAGGCTAACCCCCGCTCTAGCAGGGAAAATGGCCTTAAAATGCATGTTGTTGTTGTTGTTGTTGATCAAATGAGGTGCAGATCGAATGAGGAATGTGGGGCAGATGGGAAAACATGGAGGAATGTAATGTCGAGTCATCAGCATACGAGTGCATTTGGTTATTTATGGAAGAAAGAAGGTCATTGATAAAGAGGAGGAAGAGTGTTGGAGACAGGACATAACCCTGAGGGGCATCGCTGTTGATAGGGAAGGAGGGAGATGTTGAACCATCAACAATTACAGAGATAGAGCGGTCGGAGAGAAAGCTTGATATGAGAGAGCAGAGTGAAGGAGGAAAGCTGAAAGTGGGAAGCTTGGATATCAGACCCTGATGCCAAACTCTCGTCAAAGGAATTTTGAGATATCAATTTTAAGGCCATACAGACATAAAGTGCCTTCAGAAAGTATTCATACCCCTCGACTTTTTTATATTTTGTTGTATTATAGCCTAGCCTGAGTTTAAAATAAAATTGAGATTTTTGTCACTGATCTACATATAATATCCTATAATATCAAAGTGGAAATTTTATTGTAGAAATTATTACAAAATAATGAAATATGAAAATCTGAAATGTCTTGAGTCAATACGTATTCAACCCCTTTGCTTTGACACTCCAAATTGAGCTCAGGTGCATCCAATTTCCTTTGATCATCCTTGAGATGTCTCTACAACTTAATTGGAGTCCACCTGTGGCCAAGTCAATTGATTAGACATTATTTTATAAAAAACGCACCTTTCTATCTGTGGTCCCACAGTTGACAGTGCATGACAGAGCAAAAACTCTACCATGAAGTCCAAGGAACTGTCCGTAGAACTCCGAGATTGAATTGTGAGGAGGCATTGATCTGGGGAAGGGTATACAGCAATTTCTAGTGTTGAAAGTTCCTAAGAGCACAGTGAGCGCCGTCATGATGAAATGGAAAGAATATGAAAATACCCGGACTCTTCCTAGAGCTTGCCGTCCAACCAAACTGAGCAGCCGGGCAAGAAGGACCTTGGTCAGGGAGGTGACCAAGAACCCAAAGACCACTCTGACAGCTACAGAGTTTCTTGGCTGAGATGGGAGAACCTGCTGGAAGGACAACAGTCTCTGCAGCCCATCACAAATCTAGGCTTTATGAGAAAGTGGCCAGACAGAAGCCATTCCTGAGAAAAAGGCACATGACAGCATACTTGGAGTTTGCAAAAAGGCACCTGAAAGACATGAGAGAAAAGATTCCGTAGTCTGATGAGATGAAAAGTGAACTCTTTTGTCTGATTGAAAAGCACTGCATCTGGCGGAAACTGAGCACAGCTCATCACCCATCTAACACCATCCCTACCGTGAAGCATGGTGGTGGCAGCAACATGCTATGGCGTTGCTTTTGAGCGGCAGGCACTGGGAGACTTGTATGGATAGAGGAAACAATGAATGGAGCCAAATACAGGCAAAATCCTTGAGGAGAACCTGCTTCAGAGTGCAAAAGACCTTGGACTGCGGTGAAGATTTATGTTCCAACAGGACAATGATCCCAAGCATACTGTCAAAGCAGCACTGGGATGGCTTCAGAGCAAGAACATGAAAGTCCTGGCCCAACCAAAGCCCAGACTTGAATCCCATTGGGAATCTGTGAAAGACTTGAAAATTTCTGTTCACCGACGCTCCCTATCCGACTTGACAGAGCTTGAGAAAATCTGCAAGTAAGAATGGGAGAAACTCCCCAAATACAGATGTGCAAAGCTGATACAGACATACCCAAGAAGACTCGATGCTGTAATTGCTGACCATGGCGTTTCTACAAAGTATAGACTCAGGGGGTTGAATACTTATGTAAATTAGATATTTCTGTTTTTCATTTTTAATTGTTTTGTAAACATTGATAGAAAGTAAATGACACTTTGACATTATGGGGTATTATGTGTAGATCAGTGACCACAAAAAAAATCTCAATTTAAGCAATTTTACATTCAGGCTGTAACACAACATGTGAAAAGAGTCTAGGGGTGTGAATATTTTCTGAGGGCACTGTATAGACATCACCAGACCGGATGTTCACACAAGCAGAACCGTTGAGATTATTACGTGCGCGCACACGTCGTTTTTTCATTTTCTGTTCCTCACAATTCTATCTCTCTCTCTCTCTCTCTCTCTCTCTCTCTCTCTCTCTCTCTCTCTCTCTCTCTCTCTCTCTCTCTCACTCACTCACTCACTCACTCACTCACTCACTCTCACTCTCACTCTCACTCTCACTCTCACTCTCACTCTCTCTCACCTGTGATCCCTTACCGAAGCGGGGTGGATACTTTGAGTCCTGGGAGGATTTTGTTCAACCTCCTGAAACCCGCAAATTAAGATAACCAACGACACACACACACACACACACACACACACACACACACACACACACACACACACACACACACACACACACACACACACACACACACACACACACACACACACGACGACCCAACACGACTGTTAAGACGAGACAAATACAGCCACCTAGCTTCTTGGGGTACTCTCGGTACCAGCGATATCACAAAATGAGGCTGCCTTTCTCACCGCACTCAGCGGGGAATTTCAGAAGTAATTTCCTCCACCCATGGATACCAAACTATGGTTGTTTGTCCATGCTGTTAACCTTTTAACTGCTGAACATCAAGCAAGGAAGCAGCAAGTACCATTTTTAATATCTTTGGTATGACTAGTAATATATTTTGCAATATTTTCTTCCATCCTGTGTCATTCTTTCAATTTTCTATTCCATCCTGAAGTGTAACCTCACTTTGCTTTCAATCTATCCTGCCCAATCTCACTCTCGTTGTGGCATTATCATGCATATGTTCACCCATCTGATTTGCCACTTCTCATGGTTGTCATGTCTTTTTGTAAGAAGATTAAGGCCAAGAAGAACCGTTTGTAGTTGGGCTAATCAATATGCACAGAAAAATGTGAAAAATGCAGGACTGAAAAAGCAAAAGCACAATCATTTCAAGGAGAACTTCTTAAAGTTCATTTCGGCAGCAATGACCTTTATTGATGACCGTGTACTTTGCAGGCAATATGCACTTCGATCTGAAATTCCCTCCTTGAGGGGCGGATCAAAAATGAGATGAGATTGAGGCAACTGCAAGGTTGTGATGGAGCAAGAAAACAAAAACATGACAAAAAAAATGAGCATGTGCAGATGGGACCCTGGCTCCCTGCCATCCGTATATGGTGTGTGAGTTGCAATTACATTTCTAGGTGCAGATATGCTGAAGCTTTCTCGTGATGACATCATTCAAATATGTGGAGCTGCTGATGGAATCCGACTTTTCAATGCCCTCAATTCCAGGTGTGGGTTTATATCACCCTGTGGGTTGTCCAATATCCTGTATGTCCACTGCATATGAACTGTTTTGCAGTAAATGAATGATTGTATGTTGTGAAATTTATTTGCTACAACACAAATGCCAGTGAATTAGCATACATGATTGTAATCTAACAACTTTTATGTTTTACAAGGCCTTGTGTTTGTTTGTACTATTTGACAACATAAACTGGCTATTCGCTCCCATTTCCTTGCCTACTTGTTCCTTGTACACCCTTTGTTATATCCTGCTTTGCAGTTGATTGTTTTTACATCACTTCTGTACTTTAATTACTACTTGCAAAATCAAAGATTTTTCAAGTATATTGGTCGGTTCCATTTGTGGTTCTGTCTGTTTGTCTGTCTGTCTGTTTGTCTGTTTGTCACCGCTTACAGGTCACAATTCTAAACCGATCGTCAGGAAACTTCACCAAGTTGTATAAGTCGTCCCAATTGAGAAGCCTATTGATTTTGAGGTCAAAGGTCATCTGGAGGTCAAATTTCTAAAATCGCCATTTTAAATCCGATTGACTTCAAAATTGAATAGCATTTGTATATCAAGTCACTAAATTGGGAAATGAACTATTTTTGAGGTCAAAGGTCAACGGTCAACTTAAGGTCAATTTTAAAAATCATCAATTTTCATCTAAAAAGCCATCAATTCTCGACCGATTGACTTGAAAATTGAACAGCATTTGCATATCGAGTCAATAAATTGGGAAACGTACTATTTTTAAGGTCAAAGGTCAACTCAAGGTCAAATTTTAAAAATCATCAATTTTCATCTAAAAAGCCGTCAATTCTCAACCGATTGACTTGAAAATTGAACAGCTTTTGCACATTGAGTCACTAAATAGGGGAACCAACTATTTTTCAGGTCAAAAGGTCAACTCAAGGTAAACCTTCCAAAATCATCATTTTTCATCTGAAAAAACAGACAATTTGCTGTATCAATGGAATTTTTTTTCTTGGGGAGGGGGTGGGGGGGCGTATTTTGCAAGTATCGTGCTCCGCATGACGTCTTCTTGTTTAAAATTATTTGTCGACAAAATCTAGGCTTATGGATGAGCCATATGGCAGATGGAAACAAGGCGACATATTGAATGTGTGGAGTCGTGGGGTGATGAATTTTATGTGACAAACAAGGGAATCGACAACGAGGAGAGCGAGGAGGGGAGGCAGTTCCACAAATGGGAAAAAAGTGGAACAAAAGAGTTGAGGTGGACAGAAACCTGAATTATGGATGTGTAACCAGGATGGGGTTGCTGGAAGAATGTGTGCATCCTCAAGGAGATGGGGAGGGTCAGAGGGCTGAGAGAGAGAGTAGATGAGGCAAGACCAGAACACCAGAGCAGATATGGTACAATAAACCAGGAACCTCGCTTCCACAAGCCAATTAATGTGAGAGCAAGAGGCATTGTTTTTCTGTCTAATCTCAGGGGTACGGGTGACAGCTTTAGATTCCACAGAATCAGGGAGACGCAGATCTGATTTTGGGGTGCCAACCCATAGGTAGAGCAGCACTTCATTGTGCTATCAACACAGGCCTTGTTGTAGGCTATGAATAGTTCTGATTAGTCGAGGAAAAACGTGAAATGACGAAAGATGCTCGGTCTGTGGCTGGAGTGGAGATTAGCTTTGATTAATCGGTCAGCCCAGGAGAGGTACAGCAAATTTGATGTTAATATTCAATTTGCTCTTTGTCAACTACAGAAGAAAACATCAGAAAACATGCTGCTCCATGCCATACATTGAGTTCAATTGAAATAGTCAACAGCAATTGAAAAATTATCATGGGTTGGTTGGTTATTTATTATTATGTGTTTGGATTAGCTGTCACACCCTCAATTCCAGAGATTGGTTGTTTAGTTGTTCCTTGTCATCCCGCTGTAATTTCCCTTTAAAATGCCTATCATTTCGCAGAATATTTTTGTTTTTATTATTATATTGTCCATATTCTTCCTGGTTGCGTCACAGGTGGCATAAGCCCTGTGACACCAGCGAGCCTCACGCCCCAGGGGCATGAATGGTTGCCCTGATGGACCAATCAGGGATTGCTACCTTTGGATGTGGTCGAGAGTCTGGGACAAATGATTCCAAATTTCTGAACTGGCATCGGCTCTTCCATTCAAGACAGGGACGGTTTTCTGTGGTCCAATTGGGAAGCGCAGATGAAACAGCTCCAGAAGGGCTATGAGGTTTGGTTTGACGAGTTGTTGCTGAGAAAAACAGTTGGCTGGACCGGTTCGGGACATACTGCAAGCTGTGAGAATCCAGAACGTGCTCCAGAGTTGGATTGCTCAGAGTTCTGCAAAACATCATAGTCACATTAGACACCCAGGTTAGGGAGTTTATTTACAAAAAGGTCTGATTTGTCTGGTGTGTATTTTTATGCCTCCGCCCCCGAAGGTGGCCGGAGGCATTATGTTTTCGGTTTGTCCATCCGTCCGTCCATCCGTTCGTACGGGCTAAACCTCGTTTTTCTCAGCAAGCACATGCCCAATTGAGACGAAACTTTCAGGGTAGGAGTGATACCCATGCAGAATGTTTCTATGATAATTGTGACATCATAAGTCATGTGGTATGGCAGCCATCTTGGATTAAACACAAATAATTAAAAACATTTTTCTCAGAAAACGCTGAATTAAAAATTTTAAACTTGGCACATTGTCAAGTACTATCAATGGGGAACAAAAGCATGATAATGATGGCATCATAGGTGAAATGGTATACCAGGCAAAAATGTTTTAATCGACTTCCTTATCTTAAAAATCTGAAATTGCATGCACATGATCTATGACCCATTTGTATTGAAATATTAAATTTATGACATCATAGGTCACATGGTTTGGCAGCCATATTGGATTTAACCTAAAACCTTTAAAAACCATCTTCTCCCAAACCACAAAATCGATTGACTTGAAACTTTGTGTGTCATTGACTAGTCATGACGATTAAAAGATGATCACGAAAACGTCATTGGTCACATGGTGTGGCAGCCATATTGGATTGAAGGAAAATATGAAATAATTATATCTCTGAAACCGCTTACCCAATCGAAGCGAAATTTTACAAATATCATCTAACACCACTGTTGCATATAGTTTGAAAATGGTGATGTCGTAGATCACGTGGTTTGGCAGCCATCTAGGTTATAAAAACGAACCTTATCCGATCAACACGAAATTTCACAAACGTGATCCCCTACCCATACATATGTAGAGTGTACATTTTTAAAGGTCATATGTCATGTGGTATGGGAGCTATACTTGGGTAAAATGCCAGGGGCATAGAAAAGGCCCCTTTATATAAGGGTATGTGCCATGTGGCAAAGTATAGAAAAGAAGGGACATTCAAAAATCTCATGTACATGCTGGATTACCCTTTTGTTCTGAGGAGGAACCAAGTAATGCTCTAGAAAATTTCATATCAACGGGTGCCAATTTGATTCAATCAGCTGTATGAAGAAGTAAATGTATTTTATTTGCCAGATGTAGGGCACCCCTTTATATGAACTTTTCTAGAGCATTACTTGGTTCCTCCTCAGAACACAAAGGTAGTCCAGCATGCACACGAGATTTTTTGAATGTAAACCCTTCATGCATCAACGGACGTTGCTGAAATTTGGAACATATTACCTCAACGTACAAAGCATTTACTTCTGAAATAAGCAGCCAATTTCGTCCAGTAGAAGCTGAAAAACGCATTTTCAGTCCCAATGTAAAAGCTGCATACAGAGAAACAATCCCTTATATAAAGAGAGGGGCTCTTTGGGCCTCCCTTTGATTAGCTTGAAAGCCGATATTTTTTAAAATCCCTTCTCTGAAACCGCTTCACTGATCGATGTGAAACCTGTCATGGCTGGTGAAAATGTGACACTTGAAAACAGCTGAAGGGATTTAAATCAAACTCGTTTATTTTTAGGACAGTGAACGAGGACATCTACCCGTTGTGGGACTATGCGGAGGCATATTGGCGACACAGTTGCATTGCTCGAGTTTTATGATAAAAGCATACCTTGGGGCACTAAAACCTGGGTGTCTCGTTGTTCAACTCCAGTCCATTAAAGCGCCAGCACCAAAAATGTTGCGATTTTCAATACATGCCAAGCAAAACAGGAAAATCACATTTTTGGCTCCTGTGACATCAAAAATGGGCCATTGTGTACAAATTTCATTTAAATGATGCTTACACATGTCCTCGCCTACAAATGATAGGATAATTGTGATCAGATCACCATTTGAGAAAGATATTTTTTTCATTTTCATTCCCAAAATGAGAGTTTTTTTAATATACAGTCACATTAAAAAGTAAGTACACACCCCATGTAAAGTTTTGACGTTTTCAACATATTTCAACATACAGCTATTTGATCTTCATTTCAACAATATTGATAGATAAAGGTGATATAATATAACAAATATCATGAAACATTTACATTTTGTAGTCCATTGTGTAATTTAAATAAACAAAAATGCAAATTTCGCATGTGGAAAAAGTAAGCACACCCTTGGCTCTAATAGGTGGTATTGCCCCCTTTGGCAGAAACAACCTCAAGTAGGCGTTTCTTATAACTGCCTACCAGTCTCTGACATCGACTGGGAGAAATTTTCGCCCACTCCTCCATGCAGAATTCTTTCAGCTGTGCGATGTTTGAGGGGTTTCTTGCATGCACAGCTCGTTTCAAATCCCCCCACAACATCTCGATGGAATTTAGATCCGGGCTTTGACTTGGCCATTCCAGAACCCTCCATTTCTTTCTTTTCAGCCATTCCTTGGTGGATTTACTGGTATGTTTAGGGTCATTGTCATGTTGCAAGGTCCACCTTCGGTTGAGCTTCAACGTTCCGACAGATGGCCTCACATTATCCTCAAGCACCCTCTGGTACAAAGAAGAATTCATAGTGCATTCTATGATGGTGAGCTGCCCAGGCCCTGATGCAGCAAAGCTGCCCCAAACCATAATATTTCCACCACCATGCTTTACAGTTGGTATCAGGTTCTTGTGGTCAAATGCTGTCTTTGGTTTTCGCCAAACATGTCTTCTGGTACTGTGGCCAAATAGCTCTACCTTTGACTCATCTGTCCAGAGCACATTGTTCCAGAAGTGCTGGTCTTTGCCTAGGTGTTCATTGGCAAACTTTAGTCTTGCCCTGATGTTCTTTCTGGACAGCAAAGGTTTCCTCCTGGCACACCTCCCATGTAGATCAAATTTGTGCAGCCTCTTTCTAATGGTAGACTCATGCACTTTGACATCAACAGTGGCAAGAGCTACCTGTAGGTCCCGTGATGACATTCTGGGGTTCTTCGAGACTTCCTTCAGCATCTTGCAGTCTGCTCTCGGACTGAACTTGCTGGGGCGGCCTGGCCTGAACAAGTTGGCAGTTGTTTGGAATCTTCTCCACTTGTAGATGATCTTCCGGACAGTCGAATGATTGATTTCAAATTGTTTGGAGATCTTTTTAAATCCATTCCCAGACTCGTGGGCATCTATAACCTTCTTTCTGGAGGCCTCAGAGAGCTCTTTTGATCTAGGCATGGTGACGCCGCACACTTCAACAACAAAGAGCAAACCAAACGAAATGTCTGAGGTTTAAATAAGACAGTTCCTCCAAGATCCTCTCTGACTATGAATGAATGAATGAATGATCGTTTTAAGGCCATTTTCCCCGCTAGAGGGGGGTTAGCCTTGCGGGCCCCATCATAATCATGGTTCCCTGTTTGAGGCAATGTTTTTATGGCCCGATGCCCTTCCTGACACCAACCCTTGGTCACGCTCTTACGATGTGCATGGATATGGTGTACCTATTCTAAATCGGGGTACACACCCTGATCATTCATCCCAGCAAGCTGGTACTCAATTTGCCGACCTCGGAAGGATGACAGGCTGAGTCAACCCCCCTGGCGTTAATTCAGCGATCGACCGGGATTCGAACTCAGGATCCTAGGATCCCGAGCCTGCGCCCTAACCGCTAAGCCAACACCAGACTATCCTCTCTGACTATGTTCTAATCATTTGCACCTGAGCTGGTGCACCTGATTCTAATTTTAGGTATTTAAAGTAGTGATAAATGTCGGGGTTTACTTACTTTTTCCACATGCGAAATTTGCATTTATTTTTATTTAAATTATACAATGGACTACAAAATGTAAATGTTTCATGATATTTGTTATATTATATCACCTTTATCTATCAATATTGTTGAAATGAAGATCAAATAGCTGTATGTTGAAATATGTTGAAAAAGTCAAAACTTTACATGGGGTGTACTTACTTTTTCACGTGACTGTATATGTATATATATATATATATGTGTATATATATATATATATGTATATATATATATATATATATATATATATATATATATATATATATATATATATATATATATATATATATATATATGTATAAAGTAATGACTTGCAGTTGGGATTAAAATCAAATGAATCCATTTTTAGTTCTCCAACCTTTAATGAGCAAACAAACAACTGCTCGACGTTTCGATCAGCAACACGGACAAACGTGCATCCACTGACCTTTCTCAAGAGTGAAGCAAAACAACTCTATACCCTCTCTTATATAAGGGAAAAAGGGGGTGGGAGCACTGAACCACCAATCAATGTCCTTCTGGAACAATTCGTGCCATTCAAATTTAACCCGTACATCAAAACCGTTGCACCACTGAAACCACACCTTGGGATGTCACATCAAAACAACCGTTAAATCACACGTTGAATCAAACAAAACGTAGCATAATTCAAATAAATCGATGAAAAATAAACAACATGATTCGTAATAATTTATATGTTGGGTGACGCAGTTTCCCTGGTATGTTTCTGCATGAGAGGGCCAAACGCTTGTGGTAAATCCAACACCTCCTCTGTGAGCGACACCACAGACTCCTACATATGCCATGCCTCCAAAATCCTCCTTCTTCGTTTACTGGGGGTTGCCCCCAAAATGCTGGCATTAAGTTTAAGGCTGGCCATGTTCCCCTATGGGATAATGCCAGCATTTTGGGGGCAACCCCCAGTAAACGAAGTATGATTTTGGAGGCATGGCATGTGGAGGAGTCTGTGGTGTCGCTCACAGACGAGGTGTTGGATTTACCACTAGCGTTTGGCCCTCTCATGCAGAAACATACCAGGGAAACTGCGTCACCCAACATATAAATTATTACTAATCATGTTGTTTATTTTTCATCAATTTATTTGAATTATGCTCCGTTTTGTTTGATTCAACGTGTGATTTAGTGTGATTTAACGGTTGTTTTGATGTGACCTCCCAAGGTGTGGTTTCAGTGGTGCAACGGTTTTGATGTACGGTTTAAATTTGAATGGCACGAGTTGTTCCAGAAGGGCATTGATAGGTGGTTCAGTGTCCCCGCCCCTTTTTCCCTTATATAAGGGAGGGTCTGGAGTTGTTTTGCTTTACTCTTGAGAAAGGTCAGTGGATGCACGTTTGTCCGTGTTGCTGATCGAAACGTCGAGCAGTTGTTTGTTTGCTCATTAAAGGTTGGAGAACTAAAAATGGATTCATTTGATATATATATATATATGTATATATATATATATATATATATATATATATATATATATATATATATATATATATATATATATATATTATATATATATATATATACAGTATGTGTATATATATATATATATATATATATATATATATATATATATATATATATATATATATATATATATATATAATTTTTTTTTTCCTGCTTTCTCTTCTTATGCTCACTCGAATCCACGATCATTTTAATTGTCTTTTATCCCTACTGCCTTCTGTCCTTTTATTTCTCTCTCAAATCCCCTCATTTCTTCTTCAAATCCTCCCAATTATATCCCATGTTGAGTGCCTTAAAGTAGAAAAAAAATAATTCCTTATTACCTCCAAACCTTTCACCTGCCCTACTTCCCTAACAGAGCTCCCTACTTCCACCACTTCTACTTCCTCTTCCGTTCTCCCCTCAATTTTTCCCCGTTTCCACTCTGCATTCCCAGTCCGTTCATTAAGGCAGCTCAACGTTCTTTTCTTCAAGCTTTTGCTTTACCCTTCTTCTATCTTATGTTCAATAATAATAAAAAGGTAATTCCTCCCACAGTACCGACCAACTGCTTATATACACCTCCATGACTTACCTAGATGGTCTTTACTGTGCCTTTTAAAATGTTCAAATTTCCTCTTTCTCCCATGTTGAATTCTCTATTCTATTATATTTCATTCTTATTCTTCTCCTCTTTCTCCTGTATTGAATTCTCTATTCCATTACAGTTGTGGCCAAAAATATTGGCACTGTTGCACTTTTTTCAAATAACTCACAATTTTGTCTAAAAATAAGTTGACATTGACAAAAGTATGTGGTCTCCACAATTCTTTATTTCACTGTTAATATACAGAATCTTTGTTTTTGATTCAGAACTTAATATATCCTTTTAAATCAGAAAATAAAAAGAAATGGCATTGACAAAATTATTGACACCCAAGACTTCATATTATTTTGGTTGCAAAGCCTTTGGACAAAATAACTGCAGTCAAGCGCTTCCTCGAGCCATGAATGAGCTTCCTACACCTCTCTACTGGCAAGTTGGCCCACTCTTCTTTTGCAAACTGCTCCAGTTCTCCCAGATTTGAAAGATGCCTTCTCCCAACTGCTCTTTTCTGATCTCCCCACAGGTGTTCAATGGGATTTAGATCTGGACTCATTGCTGGCCACTTCAGAACAGTCCAGCGTTTTGTCTTGAACCATTCCTGGGTGCTTTTTGAAGTGTGTTTGGGGTCATTGTCCTGCTGCAAGACCCACAACCTTTGACGGAGACCCAGCTTTCTGACACTGGGTTGAACATTGCACTCCAAAATGCCTTGGTATTCTCCTGATTTCATGATGCCATGCACTCATTCAAGGCACCCAGTGCCAGAGGCAGCACAGCAACCCCAAAACATCACTGAACCTCCTCCGTGTTTGACTGTAGGGAAGGTGTTCTTTTCTTTGAAGGCTTCTTTTTGTTTTCTGTAAACATACAGATGATGTCCTTTACCAAAAAGCTCTAATTTGGTCTCATCTGTCCACAAGACATTCTCCCAGAATAATTTTGGCTTGTTCAGGTGTGTTTTGGCAAACTCTAGTCGGGCTTTCTTATGTCGCTCTCTCTCAGCAGTGGGGTCTCCCGGGTTTCCTACCATAGAACCCCCTTTCATTGAGTTGGTGACGGATGGTACGAGTTGAAACTGTCGTACCTTGTGTCTGAAGGTCAGTTGGAATCTGTTTGGCAGTTGATCGAGGTGCTTTCTCCACCATTTTAACAATCCTTCGCTGCAATCTTCGATCAAGTTTTCTCTTGCGGCCACATCCAGTGAAGTTGGCTGCAGTGCCCATGGGCCTTAAACTTCCTGATAATATTGCGTACGGTGGACACAGGAACATCAAGGTCTCTGGATATGGACTTGAAGCCGTGAGACTGTCCATGCTTGGCTACAATCTTGTCTGACCTCCTCAGACAATTCTCTGGTTTCCTTTTTTTTTCTCCATGCTCATTGTGGTACGCACAGTGATACAAAACAGCAGAATGACTTTTCTCTATTCAAACTGGTTGAATGAGTGATTTTTATATTGCAGGCACCTGCATCTCACCACAGGTAAGTTCCATTCCAAAGTAAAGAAGAATCACCTGCTTGAAATCTAATTATTTCGAACAACTTCTAAAAGATGCCAATAATATTGTCCGGGTCATTTTAGGATTTCTGTGTGGAATAAGCTCCGATTTAGTAATGTTTTTTGCTTTTTTTTTTGTTTTGTTCCACTGCAAACCAAAGAAATGCAAATGTGGATACCAAAATATATTTTAATTTCAACAATTTTCTGGAGAAATGGTGCATTATTTGAAAAAAGTGCAAGGGTGCCAATATTTTTTGGCCACGACTGTATAATTCACTCTTCTTCCTCTTCAAAAGACTGCTTTCAAATAAATCCTTCTGTCATTCCAACACTTACAGCTCTTCCTTTCTGCGCTCTCTAAACTCGCCTTTATTCCACCCCGTTTTCAAACGTATATCCGACTTGGAGATCTCGAGAACCCCAGCTTGCAATGGATGTTTGTATTCCATTAATACTTCCTTTTGCACACATCTTCAGTCTCAATCCATTCTGCGTCTGTTCCCTCCCCTACTTCTACTTGCCCACATTTTATAAACCCTATCCTTTACCTGCATCCCACTCCATGTCGCCTCCCTAGACTCCCTCCTACCCCATTCCATCGCTACCTTTCCCCAATCCCTCCCCTTAAAATGTTGTTCCTGCTCCCATCTTCACCACACACTAACCAGTGTCATCCTTTTCATTTCCCACTCTCTCCCTCGTCCCCCATGGCCGTGCCTCTCTCATTGTCTCCCACTCAAAGCTTCCCTCTTACCCTCTATCTCAAAACAGCCACTCTTCCCTCCTCAAAGCAAACTTCGCTCTCTTCCCCCTCCAAGCTCCCCCCCCACTTCTCCCTCAAATCTCCCCCCTAACCCCTCCTTTTTGAAATTGCTCCTCACACTTCCACAAAGCTGCCTCCTCCCCTGCCCTCCCTCTTCAAACTCATTCCTCAACGTCCAATCTTCTACTTCCCTCTGCCCCATCTCATTATTTCTCACTGTGCCTCATCTCATCACAACCTAGCTTTTCGTCCTCATTAACCTCATATTGCCCTCTCTCCTAGCTCTTCTGCAATCTCTGACACTGTCAACTGCTCTCCCTACCTCCCCCTCCATTATCTTGTACCCGACCACCTCCCTCCCCCCACCCCCCATCTCTCTTCCTTAATGGTATGTACTTGAAACACCCAGGCCTTCACTGACAGACGAGACATAATCTGCTCACCAGAAGCCTTCCTATAAGATGTCTCTGACTCCTTTGTATCTCTCCCTGGTTACTCCCTCCTCCGGCATGATAAACCTGAGCCTCGTCCTGGTGGCGGAGTTGCTCTCTTTATCCAAAACTCTATTCTTCACTCTCCATGTACTGCTGTCACTTCACCACTCTCGGAGTACCTCTAGCTACGGCTTCCCCTCTGCTCTCAACTTTTGTTTGTATGTGTGTTATACCGTCCACCAAACAGTGGTGACTCCAT
Source organism: Myxine glutinosa (assembly GCF_964187855.1). NCBI lineage: Eukaryota > Metazoa > Chordata > Myxini > Myxiniformes > Myxinidae > Myxine > Myxine glutinosa. Next base: position 25,844,686 of record NC_136272.1, read on the forward strand.
TTACGTCGGACTCTCTGACAATATGGACCAACTTCTATCCATTCATACAAACTCTCTCTTAGTCAGATGTGGTGATTTATATTGTCATCATGCCAGTTGGCTGGGAGTGGGTACCTCTCTCACCTGACACGACACTTCAGCAAAGGATTTTTTTTTTTTTTGTATACTAAGTCGAGGCTTGTGTAAGAGCTAACACATATAACATATAAAAAAGGGAGCGGAAGACAAGAGGGGGAGAGAGGGAAGCACAACAACAGTAGAGAACAGGGACATCGGGAGATCTGTGGAAGGGAGAGGGCTGGGCGGGGAACATGGTATAAATAAATGGACACTACCAGGACATTCAGGAAAGAAAACGGAATTAATAAATGGTGGATTTGGGGAGCATTAACAGGGGTAGAAAAGATCAAAATTTTGGATGGGGGAAGATAAGAGATGGTGGTGAAACAGCTGTTTTAAAGACCTGGAGGGTGAAGGGGGATTGAAGAGAGTGAGGGAGTTTGTTCCAGAGGAGTGAAGGTGAGCAGAGAGTCTTGATTTTGGCAGTTTCACCAGAAGAAGGTGGCTGACAGATCTTGTGTGTCCTGCAGGAATCTTTGGGGGACAGAGCACAGACCGAGCTGGGGGATCTAGGCCGGAGAAGAGTCGGTAGAAGACAGAAAGACCGCCAACTTAGCTGCAGTGAGAGAGTGAAAGACCCTCAGAATCATCTTCACGCGGGAGATAACAATGATTCTAAAAGCCTCTGTTTCTACAGCGTGAAGCCAAGCCAGGTGTAAGGCAGGAAGGAGCACCAGCCCAGAGGGGAGAGCAGAACTCCATCAAGCTGTGGATGAAAGCTTTGTATGTGGTGAGAAGTTCAGTAGTGCCAAGGAAGGACTTTACACGATGGTGGATGCCCAGTCGGTGACTGGCTTTGGGAGCCAGCTTGGAAAGGTGTTTTTTCCAGGAAAGATCATGGCAGATAGTGAGACCCAAAAGCTTGAGTGACATAACTTCTTCGAGATGATTGTTGAGGAAAAGTAGATGGGAGGGTTTTCTATACAAGGACGAATAAATCCTTTGTATCGTTGAAGCAACTGTTGAGAGAAGAATCTTCGACATGTGAACAGGACTCGTAGTTTCTTCGAGGCAGACTTAGATATTTGTGTAATGTGTGGATTTCAGGATAAATTTGATGTTAGGGTAATACCTAGTAAGTTTATTGAATCACATGGTGTAATTGTGGAGCTTTGAAAGGATTTTGGAGAGTTTAGAGGAGTTTTTGAGAGCCATTGGAAGAAATGCGGTTTGGAATCATTAAAATTAACCTGATTACATTTGCCCCACTGGGGAATCTTGTCCAAATCCAAATTTATAGATGTGGCTGTGATCACTCGAGATATAGATCGAGTGAGGGAAGATGGGGCAGATGGGAAAAACATGGAGGAATGTAATGTTGAGTCATCAGTATACGCGTGCATTTGGTTATTTGTCGACAAAAGAAGGTCATTGATAAAAAGAAGGAAGTGTTTTGGAGACAGGACAGAACCCTGAGGGACATCGCTGTTAATAGGGAAGGAGGAAGATGTTGAACCATCAACGATCCACAATTCCACATATACTTTGTCATCCTGGTCTCTCTTGTTTTTGGTCGCTTTCTTTTTGAGAGCATCAGCATTATCCTGTCTACATTTGTTTTCGTATCTGACTTCCTTCGCATGTAAGTCAATATTGCCCACCTTCGCTGACAATTCAGAATCCCTATGTCGTTTCAGCAGGTCTTTGATTTAGCTCTCGGCTGAATCAAGCGTGCCTCTGTTTGGGTATTTTTTTTTTCTCCTTGACTGTTTTGCACTTTTGGTTTCAAGACAAGCAGACATCATCAGAAACCCCAGATGATGAAACAGTAATGTCACTGGTGGCACTTCTGAGGTGAAGTTCTGATGAAGACTGTGATGATGTGGATGTTGCAGGGGAAATATCTGAGGACAGGAGTGATGTAAATCGTTTGTAGCATGCTGAATAATACCCTCTGGATTTGAATTTTGACACTTTTTCTTGTAACGAATGGTACTTGAAATTAGGTGTGTCTCCGTAGAATGCAGCACATTTTTCAATTTTCCCACAATTTTTATCAGTTAATAGTTTGATAGTCTGGTTTTATGTTTCACAGTGGCAATGGATGATGCAGTCATCAGCCATGATCAATGAGTACTGAAGCATCAAAACCTGCAAAGATAAATACCTCATTCGATGTCTCCAACCAGCAACCAGTGTGATGATAGAGCTATAAAATTGAAATATGTTACAACCCTGCCATATAGCATCCAAAAACATATATGCAGGCAACATTTACTTTTTGTAAGCCTAATCCACACCACATGAAATGAGGTACAGTACTGTACTTAAACGAGCGAATTGCATTATTTAGCGGTAAAGGAGTCAGTTTAGGGAGATTGGCTATATATATTTTTTCATTTGTCCACAAAGACATGGTTGACCCCTTAAAATGCATCTTTGGACAGTTTTTAAATTAGGTTTTTGAGGGTGGGTTGTTCTCCATTAAATAATTCTAAAATGGCCCCGAACTTGCCAAAAATGACACAAGTGCAAGTAAAAAAATTCTTATTTTGGGAACAGAAATGCAAAAAGCTACCCCAAAAGGTGATCTGATCACAATTATCTTTACATTTGTAGTCGAGGACATGTAAAAGCATCATTTCAGTGAAATTTGTACACTGTGGGCCCAATTTGTACACTGTGACATCACGGGAGCAGAAAACTTGATTTTCCTTTTTTTCGCTTGGCGTGCGTCGAATATCACATTTTTGGTGCAAGCATGGAAACACCCTGGAGTTCAACGACCAGGCTTTCCGTTTCTCGTGCGCCAAGGTATGCTTTATCATAAAAACACACGAAATAAATCAGACTTTCTGTTTGTAAATAAATTACTTAAACTGGGTTTCTACATAAAGTTCATCATCTCACCCAGGGATTCCCTCAACTGATGTGCACTGTTGACTCAACAAGCTCTTCCTGTGGGTGCTATCCAAGTGACCTATCCACTGGATCATCCATATTTTATTTCTCTTCTTTCTCTCTCACCCTGTCTCTCTGTCCTTCCTTGCGCTTTAGAGATAAGCTCATTTCTCCCCGCTGTTGCATTCCATCATTTTGTGTTTATATTTCCCGATCCTTATTTATCAATCATTAAACCTTTTTAAAAAATCATTGATGCGTGTTGCTTTTGGTTCTTTAGTCAATCCTCCTGCATGTTTAAATTAAACCAGAGTGAAGTCCCCACGCTTCCCACAAAAAGCAAAGTTGAAAAATAGCAAAAAGTTCCATGATAAATGATCCAATATACAATTTTGAGTCAAAAATAACTTCCATTTTGAACCCTGTGACACCAAGTCCCCATTCCTCGGTGTATTAATCCGGAGGTCAAATCCAAGAAATCGTTACATATTTAATGTGTCCCCCAATGTCGATTTCATTTACAAAGTTTTGTTTTAAAATGTGCCCGTAATTGCATTTTTCGGTTTTTGACCCTGGCCCACTGGGTGGCGGCCAAAATGATACTGCTGTTGTACCTTCTTGCCATGTGGTGATCATAACTACTAAGTTTGGTGAATTTCTGTCCAACCGTTTAGGAGGCGATAGTGTGACGGACGGACAGACAAACATTTTTTTTAATAGCATGGGGATAATAATCCACAGCATTTATACAGCACCAATATATCTGTCAATTTAGCCATTAAAAGGCACTCAATGATGCAGTGGGCAAAGCTTGCGCAATGGTTGCCATCTATGGTTGTTTTCCATGCTCTATCCTTTTTGAATGCTGAGCGTTAAGCAAAGAAGCAGCATGTACCATTTTAAGTCTTGGGTATGACTCAGCCGTGGTCGCACGGGTTAGAACCACCAACCCTCCAGACTCGAATGGTCGCTCTAATTTTTACACCACCAAATTCTTGCCAGACATTCATACATGAATATTTGAAGCATTCCAAACAATGATGTATTGCACAGCCCAGTATGCATGCACCAACGTGATATTTTGCTCTCGGAACCTATGATCCTACTTTATAGTTCCGGGAGAATGCATTCACAACAAATGTGAGCGCGGTCACGTGGAAAATGCAGAAGGAACTCGTGCCAGTGTGCCAGACATCATTTCAATGAATATTACTTGTACTTTGCACCAACGTGCATCCACTGAAAACTTGAAAATATACCTCTTTAAAATATTCCATCTTTCAATGCCAGACAATGCCTCTTTAAAATATTCCATCTTTCAATGCCAGACAATGCCTCTTTAAAATATTCCATCTTTCAATGCCAAATATTCCAATGCCAGACGTCATTTCAATGAATATTACTTGTACTTTGCACCAACGTGCATCCACTGAAAACTTGAAAATATACCTCTTTAAAATATTCCATCTTCCAACTAAATTATACTTGTACTGTATCAATAGACAACATGTTCAATAAAAAGTGGTGTTTTGTTTGATGTTGAGTCGATGAGGAGCTGTCAAATGCAAGTTGCTGGAAAGGTGTTTAATGAGCAAATGTGTTGAGTTGTCAATATGCAAGCAAGGGGAAAGGTTGCTGACTTACTTTTGCGATTGGCATCTTTTTCATTGCTGTTACTGCATGCTTTGCTAGAACTGTGCGTCCTCGCCTCACCATCTACATTTGCCAAGAGCCACAGGAAGCTAAAAAATCACCAAGCCCAGAACCAAGCCCAGAACAAAGCCCACAACCAAGCACAGAAGAAAGCACAGAAAAAAGCAGTGAGAATGGACACAGCTTAAGTCCACACCTATCTGGTAAGCTTGTTGATTTAAGTTGTTTCAGAATGAGTGCTTTTCAAGCATTTGGTTTGGTCTCCGCTCGTCATGGATAAAAAATTAGCGTTTTTTTTTCTTTTCTCTATTCTTCAAAAAACTGTGTTTTAATGGTTGTTGACATTCCTGTTTGTTGTGCACAAGACATATACATGGGCAGTTTTCCATGTAATTGGATAGATGCCAGTGTTGTAGCTATACTGAAGCTGTTTGGCCACAAAGGTTGCCAGTTCTGAAGCAGATGCATGAGATGGGAGGGGTGGGAGAAAAATGCACGTGAAGCGAAAAATGGGGTTAAGCAACTGGTTCATTGTCTGTCTGTTTGTAGACGACTGATAGACAGATGGACAAATGTCAGGTTATGATGGAGGAACAACTTAACTTCAATTGAGTGTTATATTTTTAACACAAATCGGAAAACAAACCTGTAGTTTAACAGTAATTTGACTCTGAATTTGTCCTGATCGTACATGCTCAGAGAGGAGCGAGGTAATTATTTTACTATGTCTGCCAATCTGGCAGTCAAACGAAATTGAAAATCATTCCAAACAGGAAACATACTGTTAAGGACATCATAAAGGATGCAAACAACAAGCACGAATAACTAATGTACGTGTTAGATAGGGTAGTGTAAAAGATGCTCCATAAACAGCAGTAAACTTTCGGAATTTTTTGTTATACGACCTTTAAAATCTCTTATTTTATTGAATTATATGCTTGAACACTGAATACAAATCACCTTTTTGCATCTTTCAAACCCCTCCCGTTTAGCAGTATTTGTACATGTTAAATAAAGTGTTAAGACTGCATGAACGGCACGAAACTAAACTTTTATATGACTTTTAAAACCATGATTTCATATCAATTGAATGATTTACTTAATCACTGTGTTCTAAAGTGTCGATGAGCTCTCCAGTTACTGGTGGATGGAGGTTATGTATTCACCCCTGTTTGTCTGTCTGTCTGTGAATGGGATATATCAATAAGTTTTGGACAGATTTGGACGAAAATTGTATGAAGAGTTTGGGGATGATGTAACAAGGACGAAGTGATTAGATTTTGGTGAAGATCTGGATCCGAGAATTTTTAAGGTGATTCTTCACCATTGATCGGGCAAAAAAATGATATGTAGCACGACATCTCAAAAAGTTGTGGACGAATTCGGACGAAACTTGGTGTACACGTTGAGTGTGTGACGAGGACTAATTTATTCGATTTCGGTGAAGATCCAAATCCGCATACGATAATTTTTAATTTTCGAAGTGATATTTCAAAAAGTTGTGGACGACTTGTGACAAAAGTTGGTGGATGAGTTGCGTAAGTGACAACAACAAGCCAAATAGATTTTGGTTCAAGTCCTGATCCCGATCTGGCCTATCGGTAGGATACAAAAACGTAAACTGTTCAGCCTGGCGGAGTTATGCTCTCCACCGAGTGCTGTTCTAGTTCTAACTGCTTCGGTGCCAAAAATGATTCTATTCCAGTGGCATCAGTAAGCTCATCAGCAAATAATTTATAGCATTTGCTTGGACTGCTTTCAAACTGATCTGTTCCAAAATATGACACAGCATTGCTTTTTTATATATATATATATCTATATATATTTATAT
>NC_136272.1:26456130-26608724 GCF_964187855.1 Myxine glutinosa
GCTCGAGGGACCAGAAGCGGTGCATGATTATAATTATTAACGCACAGGTTGTAAACCTGGTGCGTTATAGCGTTTGCCTGGGAATTTCGGGCGCTCAAAAGTGAAGCTAGTTTCTGTCGCCCATTTCTGTCGCTCATTTCTGTCGCTCATTTCTGTCGCTCAGATGTGTAAACATGACGTCATCAAATCTATATTTATAGGATAGGTTATAGGAGATATATATGTTATAGGATAGGAATATAGGACCCAAATGACCCAGAGGACCCAAATGACCCAGAGGACCCAAATGACCCAGAGGACCCAAATGACCCAGAGGACCCAAATGACCCAGAGGACCCAAATGACCCAAATGACCCAGAGGACCCAAATGACCCAGAGGACCCAAATGACCCAAATGACCCAGAGGACCCAAATGACCCAGAGGACCCAAATGACCCAGAGGACCCAAATGACCCAAATGACCCAGAGGACCCAAATGACCCAGAGGACCCAAATGACCCAGAGGACCCAAATGACCCAGAGGACCCAAATGACCCAGAGGACCCAAATGACCCAAATGACCCAGAGGACCCAAATGACCCAGAGGACCCAAATGACCCAGAGGACCCAAATGACCCAGAGGACCCAAATGACCCAGAGGACCCAAATGACCCAGAGGACCCAAATGACCCAGAGGACCCAAATGACCCAGAGGACCCAAATGACCCAGAGGACCCAAATGACCCAAATGACCCAGAGGACCCAAATGACCCAGAGGACCCAAATGACCCAGAGGACCCAAATGACCCAGAGGACCCAAATGACCCAGAGGACCCAAATGACCCAGAGGACCCAGAGGACCCAGAGGACCCAAATGACCCAGAGGACCCAGAGGACCCAGAGGACCCAGAGGACCCAAATGACCCAGAGGACCCAAATGACCCAGAGGACCCAAATGACCCAGAGGACCCAAATGACCCAGAGGACCCAAATGACCCAGAGGACCCAAATGACCCAGAGGACCCAAATGACCCAGAGGACCCAGAGGACCCAAATGACCCAGAGGACCCAAATGACCCAGAGGACCCAAATGACCCAGAGGACCCAAATGACCCAGAGGACCCAAATGACCCAGAGGACCCAAATGACCCAGAGGACCCAAATGACCCAGAGGACCCAGAGGACCCAAATGACCCAGAGGACCCAAATGACCCAGAGGACCCAAATGACCCAGAGGACCCAAATGACCCAGAGGACCCAAATGACCCAGAGGACCCAAATGACCCAGAGGACCCAAATGACCCAGAGGACCCAAATGACCCAGAGGACCCAAATGACCCAGAGGACCCAAATGACCCAGAGGACCCAAATGACCCAGAGGACCCAAATGACCCAAATGACCCAGAGGACCCAAATGACCCAGAGGACCCAAATGACCCAGAGGACCCAAATGACCCAGAGGACCCAAATGACCCAGAGGACCCAAATGACCCAGAGGACCCAAATGACCCAGAGGACCCAGAGGACCCAAATGACCCAGAGGACCCAAATGACCCAGAGGACCCAAATGACCCAGAGGACCCAAATGACCCAGAGGACCCAAATGACCCAGAGGACCCAAATGACCCAGAGGACCCAAATGACCCAGAGGACCCAAATGACCCAGAGGACCCAAATGACCCAGAGGACCCAAATGACCCAGAGGACCCAAATGACCCAGAGGACCCAAATGACCCAGAGGACCCAAATGACCCAGAGGACCCAAATGACCCAGAGGACCCAAATGACCCAGAGGACCCAAATGACCCAGAGGACCCAGAGGACCCAGAGGACCCAGAGGACCCAAATGACCCAGAGGACCCAAATGACCCAGAGGACCCAGAGGACCCAGAGGACCCAAATGACCCAGAGGACCCAAATGCCCCAGAGGACCCAAATGACCCAGAGGACCCAAATGACCCAGAGGACCCAAATGACCCAGAGGACCCAAATGACCCAGAGGACCCAAATTCTATGTATGTTTCTATGATGATGTATGTTTTGGTGAAAGTACATAATGTGAATACTAGTAGCAATTTTACAAAAACCATGGCATAATTTCAAATCTTGACCCGAGATGATAATTATGCTACATCATAATTTCCATGTGCCAACCTGGGCGGAATCCAAGTGGATTCACTTGACTTGTTGAGTATTGATAAAACCATAGAGTGCCCGTTATAATTATTTCGGACTTGTAAAAGCCCGTCAAATATAATGGGTTGGAACAGTTTATTCAACAGTGCAGCCTCGTGAGCGTGCCAAAGTCTAAAGCCTCGGCCTATTGTCAGGTGTGCTTATATCTTCTTTATTTATTAGACTTCATGCGGAGGTAAATGAACACTCGTTTTACTTTGCGTCTGTTTGCACATCACGTGCAGCGAATTTTACCTCCCTGCGTCTTGTATTTATTGTTTGTTTTTTTTAAACGCTTCTGTACACCGCCCTGAAGGCTCAGTTTGCAAGGCACCGTCTACAATTCCAATAGAAGAGACATAATTACTCTTTTATGGAAAATGTTTTTCGAGTTTGTTTTATCCTCAAAAATGGACCTTTGTGAACACAAATTCAGGTTGAAAGATTGGTCTTTAAAACTTACGCTTATGAAGGGGGCAGACGTCTGCACAAACACACAAACTGACTGTGTTTTATATGGTAGATAATGTCCACCAATTAAAATGTTCTCACTGCTCCTAGCCCCTGCCAGGAGTCCAGATGTTTGGAGAGTCATTGATGTGAAAGAATCCGGACGAAGAGATGTTACAATATACTGGAAGGTATGGACAAAATAAACACTTTGGAATCTTCGCCGCAAATATTGTAAATACAATATTAAAATTTATTTAATCTCTCTGTGAATGCATTATTGTTGGATTAATTGGGGGAGCTTTTCCTTTTGTGGCTTGTGCCCCAGAACATGACGGAGAGAGAGCTGTCGGGTCAGCTTCATCGCTACAGAGTCGATGTGTGGCCAGGACACAAAGGACTTCCCACAAACTGGCCTGCATGTGAAAGCCTCGCCACAGAATGCCACGTACAGTTGGATAGTGGCAGTTACACGATCAGTGTTTCAGTAAAGAATGGGGCTGGCTGGGGGAAAACGAAAGGTCGGATTTCCATCCCAACTGCTGGAAGGATCGGTGAGAGACCCAAAGGCCTGGGCCAGTTTTTACAATGGTGCCACTGGTGCCTCGAAAAGTGGCCTTTAACAACCAAAATTGATTTTATAAGTGTACACCTCACAATACATTTTAATAAATTATATATATATATATGTGTATATATGTATGTATATATATATATATATATATATATATATATATATATATATATATATATATATATATATATATATATACAGTGTATATATATATATATATATATATATATATATATATATATATATATATATATATATATATTGTTGCGAATATGGAATTTGGCCTCCATATCCGCTTGTAAATATTCCCCTATTTTCTCCGATACTCCCCAACTCTCCCTTACCCCATTCCCTAGTCCCATTGTCTGTAAACAACACCCATTAGAGCCGATCTTCCCCTTCATCCCCCCATTAAATGTCGTGCCCAGGTCCCCCGCACCACACGTAGACAATTATAGGACATCTTGCTAGTTATTCTTAATCTATGTCAGTTAAGGACTTGTTTCCATTAATTATGACTCTTCGTTGCACCAGAATGTGATTATATGGCACCTGTTAGGAAGTTTAGGACCTCCCCATACCTCCCCGCATCTCTTCCCATCATCTCAAGCTCCAACAACAACCACAACAACAGCGGCTTTGCGTCCTCACTCCGGCTCGGTTGGCCGCCATTGAACATGTGCTCGACGGGGTTACCCAGAAGGGGGCTCCCTGTCGGCCCCCTCGTCAAGGGCGGAGCCGGTAACCCCCGCACCCAATGAGAAGCCATGGGCCGATGCCATATGGGGCGGAGCTAACGAGCGAGGGCGTGACTCCCCGCCGGATATACGCGGCCCCGCGCCGGACGTGACGTCAGATGCGCCCCGAGCTTGGAAGGACAAGACGCCACCCTCCCGAGCGCTGAGCGACCTCCCCGGCATCTCCACCAAAGTCGCGACCCACGAGCGCTGAGCGACCTCCCCGCATCTGCTGGACACCACCGTACGTGATTCTGTCCCTGAGCCAGGTGCACCTGAGCCATCGACTGCCGCTTTCCTCGCCATCAAATCCCGTGTGAGTCAGCGTTGTCCCGTTTATCTGTGGTCTGTCTAGGGTTAATATAAGGTTGTGTCTAAGTGCCCACCTTCCTATGTTTCCCTCTTGTCCCTGTAATCTAACCTTTTCCGCCTTAATATAACCTCCTCCGGAGGTCTTGAGAACTGAACCCCTGGTGTCGTATTGTGTGATTATAACCCAGCCGGGTGTCTTCTCTTTCCTATTGAGCCAGCGTAGCGCGATTAGTTAACATTCGGGCACAATCGGGTAACTTGTACGGATACGGCGGCCATCCCGCTCGGCCCACCATACCATCAAAGTCGTATCTGTAACAATATATATATATATATATATATACTGTATATATATATGTGTGTTTATATATACAGACTTGGCATTTAATATGGAATATTTTTTTGTGGGGGTGAACTTACTTTTCAAGATGACTTAGAACCAAAAGTTCATTGGAATTATGTTGAAATTATTCTAGATTTTGTTAATGTGACCTTTAAAAGAAACAAAAACCACATTTGACATTTCGAAGCAAATAAATTGATCCTTGAAAGTGATGTAAACTGATATCGAACTCAACTCACGGACTGTACTGTGTTAAACTTCTGTACGTTTTCCAGAAGTATTTCTTTATTTTGCACATTAGCCAAAAAAAATTTCAACAAAAACAAAAGCTAAATTATGACTGGGATTACGGACAGTAAAATTACAGTTCAGTACTTCGTGTAACCCCCACGAGCATTCAGGAGAGCACGTACACGTCGAGGCATGCTGTACCCGAGATTTGCCAAGGTTTGGACAGGAATCGCTTGCCATGCAGTTACAATAGCCTGCTGCAATTCACGCACAGAGGCAGGCTGCTGGACCAAGTTGTCGATTTGACGCGTTAATTCTGCCCACAAGTTCTCGATCGGATTCATATCCGGGGACATGGCAGGCCACCCCATATGCTCTACACCACGGTCAGCAAGAAAGTGTTGGATAATGTGAGCACGATGAGGCCGTGCATTGTCATCTTGGAAGACAAAGTTTCCTCGAAAGGCTGCACGAGCAAATGGAAGTAATGCTTCTTCCAGAATGACCCTGTACTTGAACTGGTTCAGGTTTCCATTCAGAACAACCAGGTCAGTTTTGCCCCCTGCATGAAAAGCAGCCCAAACGGTCACCCCACCACCTCCAGCTTGGACTGTTGGCACTATACAATCTTTGTTGTGGGCTTCATGCACTTCTCTGCGCACTCGGACGTGGCCATCTTGACGATAGACCAGAAATCTAGACTCGTCACTGAAGGTCACGTGATTCCAGTGCCCTGGCTGCCATTGACAGTGCTCTCTGGCCCAGTGGCCCACTGCAATCGGCGCTGGCTGTATTGTCTGGTCAGGCGTGGCTTTCTCAGGGGACACCTGGCACGATAGCCTGCTTGAACCAGTCGTTGGTTGACTAGCCTTCTGGATACAGGCACATTTGTCAGTTGCTGCCACTCAGCCCTAAGCCGATTAGCTGACTTGGTATGGCCATTGCAGACTAACCGGTGCAGCTGGCGATCATCTCTCCTTGTGGTTCTGCGTGGACGTCCTGGCCTCGGTATTGGAGTAGGGATACCCCTCTGAGCATTTCGTTTCAGGATCTTTGACACCTGACCTTGAGTGATGCCATGCTGCCGGGCAATATCACGCTGTTTCATGCCAGAATTTCCTAAAGCCACCACTCCATGACAAACAGCATTGTCAAGTTGACAGACCATCTCCAGAGGAAGCGGCAATAACTTTTGTAGATGTGCAGCAGTTATTTTCCACTAATACAGAATGCAACAACCCTTATATACCCTATTGTGAAGCCAATCGTCAAATGTACCTGTCCTTACATTTTGTCACGCCACCTGTGATATAATCCTGTTATTGACTTCTTGCTGCGAAAGACAATCAGTGACATGGTTCTTTCAACAAAGACATCACAGAAGAGTAAAAGAAACTCACCAAATTGATATCCTGAGTTCAGAAAGTAAACCCGTCAAGAAAAAAAAAAAATTCCATATTAAATGCCAAGTCTGTATATGTATATATATATATGTATATATATATGTATATATATATATATATATATATATATATATATATATATATATGTGTTTACATATATATATGTATATGTATATGTATATATATATGTATATACAGTATATATATTGTTACAGACGCGGTTGTGGATGTTGGTTTACCGAGCGGTTTGGTATGACCGCGTCTGCACAGTTTACCCGATTATACTCGAACGTTGGCCGAGTCGCGCTACGCTAAATCAATTGAGGAAAGGACACAACGGCTGGGTTAAATGACACGACACCAGGGGTACAGTTCTCAAGACCTCCGGAGGAGGTTATAATATTTCGGAACGTTGAGATTACAAGGACAAGAGGGACAGCATAGGAAGGTGGGCACTTAATCACGGTCTTATAGTAGCCCCGACAGACCACAGATAAACAGGACAAAACTGACTCACACAGGGATTGATGGCAAGGAAGGGCAGGCAGTCGAGGCTCAAGGTGCACCTTGGCTCAGGGGCAGAATCGACCCGGTCCGGTCCAGAGATGCGGGAGGTCTCTCAGCGCTCGGAGGTGGCGACTTCTCTTTTCAAGCTGGGGGCGCATCTGACGTCACGTCCGGTAAGTCGCTGCGTATATCCAGCGGGGAGTGACACGCCCTCGGCTCGTTAGCTCCGCCCCAGATGGAATCGGCCCGCCGCTTCTTATTGGGTGCGGGGGGGTTACCAGGCTCCGCCCTTGACGAGGGGCTGACAGTGAGCCCCTTCGTGGTAACCCCGTCGGAGCGCATGGTCAATGGCGGCTAACCAAGCCAGAGTGAGGACGCGCACTCCCCGCGCGCTGTTGTTGTAGTTGTTGTTGTTGTTGTTGTTGTTTCATGAGGAAGATGGGAGGAGGTATGGGGAGGTCCTAAACTCACTACTGGTGCCATACAATCACATTCTGGTGCAACGAAGAGTCAGAATTAATGGAAACGAGTCCTTAACTGACATAGACTAAGAATAACTAGCAAGATGTCCGAAAGTTGTCTACGTGAGATGCGGTGGACCTGGGCACGACATTTAATGGGGGAAAAAGGGGAAGGTCGGTTCTACAGAGTGTTGTTTACAGACAATGGGACAAGGGAATGGGGGATTGGGGATAGTTGGGGAGTATTAGGGAAATAGGGGAATATTTACAAGCGGATATGGAGGCCAAATCCCATATCCGCAACATTGCACCCTTCTCTACCCTCGGGGCATCCCGACCCGATAAATTTTTACCTATTTTAGTGTGGCACTCAGATGTAGTTCCCTCTACTATTAACTCTACCCTGAGTGCGACAGTTTTACAGATATTCACAAATGAGTAAATATGTCCCCCTGCGACGTTGCACCCTTCTCCTCACAGAAACACACCCACAGGATAACCGAATCGCGGAAAGAATTCGCAAACTAAACATACAGCCGGTAGGGAGCATTATTTACACAAGACTACGCTGATATTTACACTACGATCCAGGACCTGTTTTTGGAGGAACACATGCAGATGTTATGCATAGAGAGAGCACGCATGCCAGCATCGATACACCAACCCACGAGTGCTCTGTGGCCTTACGGCCTTTAATAATGTGCAGAGCACCCCATCCAAGCACCAAAAGCACCACCCCATCACACAGTCAGCACCATCCGGTGCACCAATAAAATGTTCAACGTCACCGGTGGTGTCGCAGCCGGCCGATGTTCTGCCGCTGGTCTTGCCTTCGTGTGGTGCACTTGGCCTTCTGGCTTCTTTAAAAAATAAAGAAAGGCGCCAACCGCGTCCATTTCTTTATTGTGGCCGTCAGGGGGCCAACTATTAGTGGTTCACCTGTCTGGCATAGGTGCCACGTTGACCCATAGGTCCTTCCACGGGTGGTGCTTGGCCGCAAAAGAACTGCGGTCCATGGTGGGCGGCCACAAAAATTGCGGTCCATATGGTGTATCGATCCCGGCAGCAAGCAGCGAAAGTACAGGCCCACAACTGCGGAGCCAGCACCTCTCTCTCCTCTCTCTCTGCCCCAAAGCCAGATCCTCGGAGGTGGGAGACAAAAGAAAAGACAAGTGAGTAAGGTGGTAAGGGCACAAAAGTGCACGCAATACAAGGTGATGCACACTGGGGGCACATGGGAACCAGGTGAGACAGGTACGTTCCTACCGTACGCCCCCCCCCCCCACCAGGTAACCTACATTGCCCCTCCCTTACCCCTTACTGTATCCACAAAACACAACACTACCCATAAACATCTACTTTACAAATCAACAAACGTCCCTACTGTCTTCCCCGTTCCTCCCATAAACCAAATTCGTCTTCTCTCCCTCCTAACCAATCAAATTTGCCATTTTCAACTTTCATCAAAATTTGCCATCTCCAACTCAACATCATAATTTGTCATCACCAATTCATCATCAGTCCCTCCTAGGGAGGGAGAGATGGAATCACCCCAATGTCTCATCCACGTCGTGATGCGTCTCACAAATCCAACAGCAATCCTTACTTCCTGCAACACAAAACAAAGAAAACACAGGTGTGGAGTCATCATCATCACCTCAGGTAAGTGGCTGCGTATGGTGCGACAGGTTCATCAATCCTAACTATTTCCTAAATGACTTTAACAACTTTACATTACCCGGGGTCTTTCTCCTGCCAAACCATTGGCCCTCTTACACTATGGGTTCTAAAAACCAATTCCCATTGACCAAACTGTGGTGCTTTTCAATTTGGGGTCTCACTCCCCCGATTCATCTCCCGGTGCCCTCGCACAATTTCTGGGCCGCGACGTGTAGCTCTCCCAGCAGGTCTACCCACCTGCACACCTCCACCACTGCAGTTGCCTCCGAGCTTACCTGCTCCTTACCCTAACCTAACTACCTGGGGAAGGCCCTCTGGCGCTCTCCCCACTCGGTGCCCTCTCTGGCACTGGGCTACCCGGGTCCGTCCTCCGGATCCTCGGGCCCCACTGACACTAACGGCTCCCAGAGCCCACCTGCGGCCTCACCTGGCCGACATCCTCACAGTGGTGGAGTGCCCAACCCAACTACACACACTAACAGGCTACACGCCCAGCCATTTCCACAACACTAATGCACCCATCCACAATACCATTCTGCAACCGCACCACAAATGCCAATATCCAACCACAATTTACCTATACCCTCTACCTATTCTTTAAACTACCCTCCCCGGGTACTCGTGAAAAGGGGTCCACTCTTCCCCCATCCGCACCTTCGCACCATGCACACCACTCCGTGCCACTTACTCCAACTCTCTCCACACCACTCATTCTCTGCTCCATATATTCCACACACCTGTAGTTGCACACCTGTGCTCTCACACCTGGTGCCACCTGCACCCTTCTCTCCCCAAGCGCCTTCGCGCTGATCCACCACACTCACTACTCATCCATTGCTCCACACACCTGTCCAGTTGCACACCTGTTCGATCACACCTGTTCAATCCTCACCTGTTCAATCCTCACACACACGGCATCATCTCTGCTAACTACTCCCCTCTGAAACTTGCGCTTCCCAGTCGTCCCTTTAAACTATTGCGCTCCCACGTCATTATAATCCACACTAATCTACCTGCGTCCCCACTACAGGTATCAGTCACTAACTAAACTTAACGTTACCTAATGTCATCTTCGCTAGATCCCTACAATTATCCAAGCCCTCCCTGGCTCGGTTGTCATAGCCACCCCATAAACTATAGCGCATTTGCCCCACTATGGGAAGGGTGGCAGGGATGCCCCCCCTTACCCACCGGGCCCATCGCTCATCAATCCCCCATTTTTGCTTCTAGCCTCTCCATAAGGGCCCCCATTTGCAACATAAAAAGGTTCGAATCCACCTGCGGCGCTACTACGGTCGCGGGCGTGGTCGCCGTGGCCATCTGCGAGGCGCCATTTTGCGCGCCCGCTACCTCGTGCGTGACGACGCTATTTTGCGAATCTGCTACCCTCACTGCTTCGCTCTCCTCTTGTCCCTCAATTTGGTCCTGGATCGACCCTGCCTCACTCTCTTCTACCGGAACCCAGCCGTCTTGGTCTGCCATAGCGCGACTTTCAAAATTCGGGTTTTTATTTTTTTTGTAAAACACAATTAAATTTCGCTGTTATAATTTCGAGCGCGTGAAACGCGCTCCGGATCGAATCCCACTTCCCGACACCAAATGTTACCCTAATGGTACAATTGGTGTTCCAAAATTTGGGCCTAACAAATTTAGTCCCAGGTCCGAATCCCACTCCTCGACACCAAATGTTACAGACGCGGTTGTGGATGTTGGTTTACCGAGCGGTTTGGTATGACCGCGTCTGCACAGTTTACCCGATTATACTCGAACGTTGGCCGAGTCGCGCTACGCTAAATCAATTGAGGAAAGGATACAACGGCTGGGTTAAATGACACGACACCAGGGGTACAGTTCTCAAGACCTCCGGAGGAGGTTATAATATTTCGGAACGTTGAGATTACAAGGACAAGAGGGACAGCATAGGAAGGTGGGCACTTAATCACGGTCTTATAGTAGCCCCGACAGACCACAGATAAACAGGACAAAACTGACTCACACAGGGATTGATGGCAAGGAAGGGCAGGTAGTCGAGGCTCAAGGTGCACCTTGGCTCAGGGGCAGAATCGACCCGGTCCGATCCAGAGATGCAGGAGGTCTCTCAGCGCTCAGAGGTGGCGACTTCTCTTTTCAAGCTGGGGGCGCATCTGACGTCACGTCCGGTAAGTCGCTGCGTATATCCAGCGGGGAGTGACACGCCCTCGGCTCGTTAGCTCCGCCCCAGATGGAATCGGCCCGCCGCTTCTTATTGGGTGCGGGGGGGTTACCGGGCTCCGCCCTTGACGAGGGGCTGACAGTGAGCCCCTTCGTGGTAACCCCGTCGGAGCGCATGGTCAATGGCGGCTAACCAAGCCGGAGTGAGGACGCGCACTCCCCGCGCGCTGTTGTTGTAGTTGTTGTTGTTGTTGTTGTTGTTGTTTCATGAGGAAGATGGGAGGAGGTATGGGGAGGTCCTAAACTCACTACTGGTGCCATACAATCACATTCTGGTGCAACGAAGAGTCAGAATTAATGGAAACGAGTCCTTAACTGACATAGACTAAGAATAACTAGCAAGATGTCCGAAAGTTGTCTACGTGAGATGCGGTGGACCTGGGCACGACATTTAATGGGGGAAAAAGGGGAAGGTCGGTTCTACAAAGTGTTGTTTACAGACAATGGGACTAGGGAATGGGGGATTGGGGATAGTTGGGGAGTATTGGGGAAATAGGGGAATATTTACAAGCGGATATGGAGGCCAAATCCCATATCCGCAACAATATATATATATATATATATATATGTGTTTACATATATATATGTATATGTATATATATATATATATATATATATATATATATATATATATATATATATATATGCATATACAGTGCATTCAGAAAGTATTCAGACCCCTTCACTTTTTTCACATTTTGTTATGTTGCAGGCTTATGCTGAAATCGTTTAAATTCATTTTTTCAATCGTTTAAATATATAAAGTCTCACAGCTGACAATGCGCATCAGAGCAAAAACCAAGCCATGAGGTTGAAGGAACTGCCTGCAGAGCTCAGAGACAGGATTGTGTCGAGGCACAGATCTGGGGAAGCCTACAAAAAAAAATTCTGCTGCATTGAATGTTCCCAAGAGCACAGTGGCCTCCATAATTCTCAAATGGAAGAAGTTTGGAACAACCAGGACTCTTACTAGAGCTGGCCGCACGGCCAAACTAGGCAATCGGGGAGAAGGGCCTTGGTAAGAGAGGTGACCAAGAACCCGATGGTCACTCTGGCTGAGCTCCAGAGATCCTGTGTGGAGATGGGAGAAACTTCCAGAAGGACAACCATCACTGCAACACTCCACCGATCTGGGCTTTATGGCAGAGTGGCCAGACGGAAGCCAAACAGTTCAATCTTGGTTTCATCAGACCACAGAATGTTGTTTCTCACAGTCTGAGAGTCCTTTCGGTGCTTTTTTGTAAACTCCAAGCGGCTTTCATGTGTCTTTCCCTGAGGAGAGGCTTCCTTCTGGTCTCTCTGCCATAAAGCCCAGATCTGTGCCTCGACACAATCCTGTCTCTGAGCTCTGCAGGCAGTTCCTTCGACCTCATGGCTTGGTTTTTGCTCTGATAAATCATTGTCAGCTGTGAGACCTTATATAGACAGGTGTGTGCCTTTCCAAATCATTTCCAATCAATTGAATTTACCACAGGTGGACTCCAATCAAGGTGTAGAAATATCTCAAAGATGATCAAGAGAAATGGGAGGCACCTGAGCTAAATTTCAAGTGTCATAGCTAAGGGTATGAATACTTATGTCAATGTGATATTTCAATTTTATCTTTTTAATAAATTTGCAAAACTTTCTAAAATCCTGTTTTCTCTGTCATTATGGGGTATTGAGTGTAGATTAAAAAAAAAAAAAAAACCACCTTTAGAGGCCATTTTTCCCCGCAAAGCGGGGGTTGGCCTTTTTCGGGCACCGTGGTTGTTGTTGTTTTTGTTGGTCCCCTTTTTGAAGCAATGTTTTACGGCCGGATGCCCTTCCTGTCGCCAACCCTTTTTGTCGCCTTTTACGACAAGCAGGGAATTACCAGTGAACTGGTACTCAATTAGCCGACCTCGGAAGGATGACAGGCTGAGTCAACCCCCCTGGCGTTAATTCAGCGATCGACCGGGATTCGAACCCAGGATCCTAGGATCCTAAGCTGGCACCCTAACCGCTAGCCCAACACCAGGCCAGGATGAGGGAAAAAATGAATTTAAACGATTTCAGCATAAGGCTGCAACATAACAAAATGTGAAAAAAGTGAAGGGGTCTGAATACTTTCTGAATGCAGTGTAGGTACACACAACAACAACAACAAGAACAACAACAGGCATTTTAAGGCCATTTTCCCTGCCAGAGCGGGGGTTCGCCATATATAATTATATATTATATATATATATATATATATATATTATTTTTTTTCAGTGCCACGTAATCATTTTGTCGTGTTGTTGCCGTTTACATTTCATTTCTGTACTGCAGTCATATAGTGAGTGGTGCGTGGCGTGACTGCATTGTCAACGACAGGTGCTGGGAGCGGGGGAAATGGGGGCCCACAAATTTGTTTGGCGCGAGGCCCACAAAAGGTTAATCTGGCCCTGCTGGCAATGGCAACATATCAGCAAGGTACAAATCGGGTAGAAGTGGTATTGGTACTCCAGCCAAAACCCAAAATAGCCTTATTTAATTAGTTACTTATTATTATAAAACCTTATTATTTAATTAGTTTCTTGAAAATAAATATATGAACTACTCAAAAATGGTGGTTGTGGTCATTCCATTTGTGGGCAGAGGTGTTCTACAGATGTGTGTCCACGGCTACCCATAAAACCGATTATCAATATTTGAGATGTGGATTGTACTGACGGCACTGTGTACATGATTCACAACAACTGTTTAAATTTCTTTAACAGTTGAAGTTATTCACTGGAAACACAATGCAAGATTCTATGTTATCATCTGTGAGTATATTTCTGACAACTGAAATCACAATTTATTGTTTTCCCCCAAGATTTATGGCTAAATCTTGTCACGTTTATGAAGAAATGCTCCACAGTTCTGCATTCTCTTGGCCTGGCCATTGTGTGTAGGTTTACATTACATTGAAGGAGCTGGGGCTCCCACGTCGATCGGAAGAATGGACGCGACAAAAAGCTGGAATTCATCCGAGTTGCTTTAATCAAACCAAACACTCAGGCACTCTGAAAAGCCCGTTTATCGGGCAGCAATATATATACACAACTTATCCCGGAGCGTTTGCCCAGGAAAGGCGAGAGGGGGCGTGGCCCAGCGTCCTGGCTGCGGCCTGGCAAGTTGAGGGCGAGCCTGCCCGGGCATGCCCGGGCATGCCCGGGCGTCCCGACCGAGGCCTGGCAAGTTGAGCGCGGGCCTGCCCGGGCGTCCTGGACGAGCCCGGCATGGTGATCGCTCCGCGTCCTTGATAGGTGCAAGGCGATTGTGAAAACCCAGCGGTAGCCGCTACACACGTCCCCCCAGAATCGACTTGCACCGGCAGGGTCAATTTGAGGGGGGTCCTGATGACCTGGCCGAAGCGACCCCTGGCGGGTCGTGGGAGGGGGTCCGGTGTGGTGGTGGGCGGTCGAGTGGGGGGCACCGTGGACGGGGGGCGGCCTCACCGCGGCAGAAGGGCCACCCGTGGTGGGTGGTCGACGTCCACGTGCGCCGGCTTGAGGCGGTCCACCGCAATCCGGTCCGACCTGCCGCCGATGTCGATGACGAACGACTTGTCGTCCCGTCGCAGGATCCGGAAGGGCCCGTCATACGGCGGCCGGAGTGGCCCCCGATGTGCGTCGTGACGCACAAAAACATACTCCGCTGTGCGAAGTGCTGGGGGGACGTAGGACTGGGGGTCACCGTGGTGGGATGTTGGCACGGGGGCAAACCGTCGGGCGGCCTCCTGGAGGTCCGAGCGCTGGTGAGCTGCGGACCAGGGACTGGTAGCGTCGGGCACGAATTCGCCCGGGACGCGTAGCGCCTGGCCATAGACAAGCTCGGCGGTGGATGCCTGGAGGTCCTCCTTGGGGGCCGTGCGGAGGCCCAAAAGGACCCACGGCAGCCGGTCGGCCCAACCGCCGTCTTGAAGGCCGGCCATGAGCGCGGCCTTCATGGAGCGGTGGAATCGCTCGCACAACCCGTTTGCTTGGGGGTGGTAGGCCGTAGTACGGTGGAGCTTGACCCCCAGGTTGCGGGCGACCGCGCCCCACAGCTCGGAGGTGAACTGTGGTCCGCGGTCTGACGAGATGTCCGCCGGTGCGCCGAAGCGGGCGACCCAGGTGGCGATGAAAGCCTGCGCCACGTCGGCGGTGGTGGTGGAGACGAGGGGAACGGCCTCCGACCACCTGGTGGTCCTGTCCACCATGGTGAGCAGGTGTGTGAACCCCCGTGACGGGGGGAGGGGGCCCACCAGATCCACGTTGACGTGGTCGAAACGTCGTTCGGGCACGGTGAAAGGTGCCAGCGGGGCCTGGGTGTGTCGGTGGACCTTGGCCCATTGGCAGGCCGTGCAGGTGCTGGTCCAATCGCGGACGTCCCGACGAAGGCCGTGCCAGACGAATCGCGCCGACACCAGCTTCTGGGAAGCTTTCCGGCCCGAGTGGGAAAGGCCGTGGAGGGAGGCGAAGATGCGGCGTTGCCAGGTGACGGGCACGATGGGGCGAGGCTGGCCTTGGGAGACGTCGCAGAGCAGGACAGTGTCCGTGAAGGGGATGTCGGCCAGGCGGAGGCCCGTGTCCGCCGCCTGGAGGGCTTGCACCATGGTGTCGGTGGTTTGGTCCGCCGCCATAAGCGCAAAGTCCACGCCCAGGTGGACCGCGTTCGCGCTGGCCCGGGAAAGAGTCGGCCACGGCGTTGTTTTTGCCAGCGACGTGCCGGATGTCCGTGGTAAACTCCGACACGGCGGAGAGGTGGCACTGTTGGCGGGCCGACCACGGCTCCGTGACCTTGGCTATGGCATAAACCAACGGCTTGTGGTCGACGAACGCCGTGAAAGGTCGGCCCTCCAGGAGGTGGCGGAAATGGCGGACGGCCAGGTGTAGACCGAGGAGCTCCCGGTCAAACGTGCTGTATTTGAGCTCGTTCGGCCGGAGCTGCCGGCTGAAAAAAGCGAGTGGCTGCCAAACCCCGTTCACCCATTGCTCATGTACGGCGCCCACCGCGTAGTCGGAGGCATCCGTGGTGAGGGCGATGGGAGCGTTGAGCACCGGGTGAGCGAGCAGTGTTGCGTCGGCGAGGGCCCGCTTTGAGCTTTGGAAGGCCGCATCCATTGCTGCGGACCAGGCGATGTCGTGCTTGGCCGGCTTGCCCCGGAGGGCTTCGTAGAGGGGCCGCATGAGTTGAGCAGCGCGGGGCACGAAGCGGTGATAAAAATTCACCATTCCCAGGAATTCCTGCAGGGCCTTTATGGTGCGGGGACGCGGGAACGTGGTGATGGCCTCGACCTTGGTTGGCAACGGCACGGCCCCGTTCTTGGTGATGTGGTGGCCCAAAAAATCAACGGCCGTCGTGCCGAAGTGGCATTTGGCCGGGTTGACGATGAGGCCGTGCTCGCTGAGGCGCCCGAACAGTGTTTGGAGGTGGAGGAGGTGCTCGGCCCGGGACGTGCTGGCGACGAGGATGTCGTCCAGGTAAACGAAAAGGAACGGCAGGTCACGCAGCACGCCATCCATCAAGCGCTGGAACGCCTGAGCCGCGTTCTTGAGACCAAACGGCATCCGCAAGAATTCGAATAAGCCGAACGGCGTGATGACTGCCATTTTAGGGACGTCGGCCGCCCTGACAGGTACCTGGTGATATCCCCGTATGAGATCAATTTTCGAAAAAATGACCCGTCCCGCCAGACGGGCGGAGAAGTCTTGGATATGCGGGATCGGGTACCTGTCGGGGGTGGTAGCGTCACTGAGACGGCGGTAGTCGCCACACGGGCGCCATCCACCCCCCGGCTTTGGCACGATGTGCAGTGGCGAGGCCCACGCGCTATCGGAGCGCCGCACGATGCCGAGGTGCCCCAACGCGTCGAATTCGGCCTTCGCCACGGCGAGCTTGGCTGGGTCGAGGTGGCGGGCCCTGGCGTAGACCGGCGGGCCCGTGGTTCGTATGTGGTGCTCGATCCCATGCCGTACTGCGACGGCCGAAAACGTCGGCCGCGTGAGGGCCGGGAACTCCGTGAGCAGGCGAGCAAACTCGTTCGCCGCCGGGACGGCGCATGCCAGCTCGGTCGGCGTGGAGCTGCTCAATGTGCATACCAGGGAGCTGAAGGTTTCGGCGTTGATTAAACGACGCCATTGGACGTCCACCAGCAGTCCGTGTGCGCAGAGGAAGTCGGCGCCTAGCAGAGCCATGGGCACGTTTGCGGTTACAAACGTCCAAGCAAAGCGTTGGCCGCCGAAGCAGAGGGTGACGTTGCGCGGGCCGAAGGTGCGGATGGTCGATCCGTTGGCCGCAACCAAGGAGGGGCCGCAAACCGCGGATTGCCTGTCCTGGTCAGAGGCGGGTATGACGCTCAGTTGGGCGCCGGTGTCGCACAGGAAGCGCCGTCCGGACGCTTTATCCGTGATGAACAGTAAGTTGCCCATGTGTCCGGCGCTCATGGCTGGTAATGAACACCGGCCCGGCCGTTTCCCGGCCTGCCGAAGGTGCACGGGGGTCGGCATGTCCGGGCCTTCTGTCCGAACCTGGCATGATAGTAACACCACGCTTGGTCAGGTGGAGGCCCCAGTCGTCGTGCTGGAGGTGGTCGGCTCGGTGTAGCGGCCGCCAATTGCGTCGGCAGTTCGGTCGTCGACCGTGCCAGGTGCTCGGGCACCATGGGTGTTGCGTCGGACGGCGGTGGGTCCCATGTCGCCGCTGCGATGCGCTGTCCTGCGGCGGAGATCTTGTCGGCTTCTCTGGCAAGGGCCCGGGGATCTGTGATCGTCGTGCTTGCCAGGGCGAGGCGTACCGGGTTAGGCAGCTGACGGAGGAACAGCTCCCGGAACAGGAATGCCGGAGAGTGCTCACCGAGCAGTGAAAGCATGTAGTCCATTCGCTCGGAAGGGCTTGTGTCGCCGAGCTCGGGCAGGTCGAGCAGGCGCCGTGCGCGTTCCGCCGATGGGAGGGCGAAAGCGTCGAGGAGAAGCTTCTTAATCGCGCCGTATTTGTCAGCGGCTGGCGGGCTCTCGAGGAGGCTCAGGGCGCGGGCCGCGGTGGCCGAACCGAGCGCTGCTACCACATGGTGGAAGCGGGTGTCGTCGGCCGTGATGCCTCGCAGGGCGAACAGGGAATCCGCCTGTGCGAACCAAACCGCCGCGTGAGCCTCCCAGAAGGTAGGCAGTTTAAGGGCGACTGCCGTGTCCATGTCGGTAGGTCACCAATGAAGGAGCTGGGGCTCCCACGTCGATCGGAAGAATGGACGCGACAAAAAGCTGGAATTCATCCGAGTTGCTTTAATCAAACCAAACACTCAGGCACTCTGAAAAGCCCGTTTATCGGGCAGCAATATAATATATACAACTTATCCCGGAGCGTTTGCCCAGGAAAGGCGAGAGGGGGCGTGGCCCAGCGTCCTGGCTGCGGCCTGGCAAGTTGAGGGCGAGCCTGCCCGGGCGTCCTGGACGAGCCCGGCATGGTGATCGCTCCGCGTCCTTGATAGGTGCAAGGCGATTGTGAAAACCCAGCGGTAGCCGCTACAACATCACATTTTCTTTTATCAGCATGTTCAGGCCTCACAGCCATCCTCGTTTCCACCGTAATCATTTTCATCTGCTAATGTTGCACAGTTTGGGCAGTCTGTACAAGAAC
Organism: Myxine glutinosa; assembly: GCF_964187855.1. Taxonomy (NCBI): domain Eukaryota; kingdom Metazoa; phylum Chordata; class Myxini; order Myxiniformes; family Myxinidae; genus Myxine; species Myxine glutinosa. The sequence continues at coordinate 26,474,799 of NC_136272.1, forward strand.
GCGATTCAATGCAGGGTCGACCTGCCAGCAGGCAGGGCCATTTCCGTGAAACGCTGCAATCTCTGCAGTCGAGCTGGGTGACATCTCCGACTTGCTTCTGGGAACGTTAATTTTCGTACATTTTGTGCTCGTGGGTTCCAACTCCTCCTGTAGTCCATCCATGGCCTGCAGGATCCTTCGGTTCTTGATACGGTATTGGTATGTGACTATGGCAGGAGATGGAGGTCCTCAAGACATGTTGCTTCAATGCATCTTCAGTTGGTGGGAGCATCGTTGCTGTTTTGTCTGTTGCTGATGCCAATAAATCCTTTTTTTCTTTCAAAATGATTTTTTTTTTAATCGCCTCTCCGTCAAAAAAAAAGGATGCAATCTTCTCTTTAAAAATGCATCCATGGCAGCCTTCTTTGCAGAGCCTTTCAGAAAGAGACGGTCGTTTGGCACATCTCGAGGGCCAGTGACTTTATGACTTGGTGTGGTATCCCTAGCGTGTGGACGTTTATGCTCTATCATCATAATTGGGCCTTGCCTGTCATACTTGTCAAACACCACTGTGATATTGTCAATTTCGAGGTCCTTCTTCTCTAGTAATGTCAAGATATTTTTCCTGACTTGCTCTGAAAGATCATCAAAAGTCGTGAATTCTTTCAATGATTGTAGCATCGCCATTCCATCGATGATGTATTTTGTATACTGAATCGAGGCTCGTGAAAGAGCTGACATTTATTTCACAAACAAATCAACCAGACAAACAAAATATACAAAAAGAGGGAGCGGAAGACAAGATGGGGAGAGAAGGGGAAGCACACAACCACAACATTTGAGAGCAGGGAGAAGTGTGGGAGGGAGAGGGCTTGGGGGCAGGAGGCGTGGGAAGGAGGGGGGGGGGGGGGTAGGGGGGTATGTAGTTCCTGTCTGGTTGGTCTGCGAGATTTGACAGTGTATGGATTTCATCACAGATTCTAGTTTCCTTTCCAGATCAGACTTCTTACTTTTGTGCAGTTGAAGAGTGCCAAGCTCATGTTCTCAGACCATCTTGAGGTCAATATCTCGCATCCTGGATATAGATAATAAACACCTAAACAAGACTTTTTCTTCTTTTTTCACAACAAAAAACTGTTAGATGAGACGAGCGCACTCACTGAGCTTGGGGGACGTGTCGTCACTTCCTGGGGTACTCTTGGTACCAGCGACATCACAAAAATGGTGCCGCATTTCTCACCACACTTAGCGGGGCGTTTCCCAAGGAGAAAATTATGGTAATTTCCAACCTATGGGAATTGTCCATGCTCATATCCTGTTAAATACTGAACGTTTTTTTAAATCTTTAGTGTGACTCCACTGGGATTGTAACCGCTGACCTCCCAGACTGGGAGCGGACAATCTAACCATTACACCACCAAGTCTGACTTCATGACAGCAAATCAGCTTCTTCTGCTTGTCAGAGGGCAAAAGGTTTACACATATCTGCGAATGTTTTTTCTTGGATCATGGCAGGGTATCCCAAAAGCTCTTTGGTTCTTTTGCTTTGGTGCAACAACCTTTTTTCTGCAAAGATAACCATTTGTGATTATGCAGTTTCCTTCAATGTTGTCAAGCAGTCTTCCACTTCCTTTATTGCATCCTTTCCAGTTACATTGTTGACAGGAGAACCTGGAACAGTCTCGATGTAAAGATTATTCTGGTACTGATTCTCAAGATGAAAATGTTCTCTACATCAGAGCATCTCTTACTAGTCCAGTGCTTCCTAGGTACCTCTACCACCCGAGGTGGAGGTGTGTGTGGGGGGGTTGGGGTGGGGGGGTTATGTTTTCAGGTCTGTCTGTTTGACTGTCTGTGAGCAGGATATCTCAAAAAGTTGTGGATGGATTCGGACAGATTGGGCGGACAGGTTGGGTGTGTGATAAAGAAAAATTGGGTAGATTTTGGTGAAGATCCGCATCCGGATGCTAGAACTTTTTAAATGATTCTTCACCATTGTGAGATAAGGCCAACAACTATATATAGCATCACATTTCAAAAGTTGTGGACGGATTATGATAAAAACTTGGTGGATGAGTTGTGTAGCTGACAAGAACAAGCTGATTCGATTTTGATTCATGTCTAGATCCGGATCCGATCTATCAGTGGATACAAAACGTAAACTGTTCAGCCTGGCGGAGGTGTGTGCTTACCTGAGTGCCGTTATAGTCCCTCGTGTATTTTAGGTTAGGATGACGTTTTGCATGTTAGCTTCATGGCCTCTGAATTGGATCCTATGACATGCTTTGGCAAAAGCCAATGGAGTTGAGCTACCTTGAGTAAAGTGAAGGCAATGCCAACTCCTGGACTATTAGCTTCATGGTTCACCATCAACTCCAGTGCCTGGTCAGTTGGAAGACTTATGTTTTGATGATTGATGAACAACAACCCTGCATTATGCTCGAGGTATCAAAGTCTGTAGCCTCCAGATGTCTCATCTCAGACACATACACAGGTGTATATTTATCCCGCGCACGTGAAGCTTAATGCGGCGTTAAGTGATTGGTTCACTTCTTTCTGTCCATCCGTCCATCCGTCCACAAACGTCAGTTTATGATCGAGAGACACGATAATTTTAATTGAATGTTATATTTTGAACACGATTCGGAAAACGAACCTGCGGTTTAGCCAGTGGCGTAGTGATGGTTTGTGGCGCTAGGGACAAAGGTCAAAAATAGCGCCCCCCTGGAGGCACTGACATCGTCATAAATTCCTATTGGGGGGCCAAATAATAAAACGAACCTATAATCCCCACCCTGGTGCAAGCATACCTGGGCTTGGTGAAAGGTAAACACGTGCTGAAGCATTAGAGCAGGCAGGTATGATCCAAGGTAGTTAACAACAACTACATCAAACATGCATGCAGCAAGGTGTGGTATTTCTATGCAGCAAGGTGTGGTATTTCTATGCAGCAAGGGGTGGTATTTCTATGCAGCAAGGTGTGGTATTTCTATGCAGCAAGGTGTGGTATTTCTATGCAGCAAGGTGTGGTATTTCTATGCAGCAAGGTATGGTATTTCTATGCAGCAAGGTGTGGTATTTCTATGCAGCAAGGTGTGGTATTTCTATGCAGCAAGGTGTGGTATTTCTATGCAGCAAGGTGTGGTATTTCTATGCAGCAAGGTGTGGTATTTCTATGCAGCAACATGTGGTATTTCTATGCTGCATGGTGTGGTATTTCTATGCAGCAAGGTGTGGTATTTCTATGCAGCAAGGTGTGGTATTTCTATGCAGCAAGGTGTGGTATTTCTATGCAGCAAGGTGTGGTATTTCTATGCAGCAAGGTGTGGTATTTCTATGCAGCAGGGTGTGGTATTTCTATGCAGCAAGGTATGGTATTTCTATGCAGCAAGGTGTGGTATTTCTATGCAGCAAGGTGTGGTATTTCTATGCAGCAAGGTGTGGTATTTCTATGCAGCAAGGTGTGGTATTTCTATGCAGCAAGGTGTGGTATTTCTATGCAGCAACATGTGGTATTTCTATGCTGCATGGTGTGGTATTTCTATGCAGCAAGGTGTGGTATTTCTATGCAGCAAGGTGTGGTATTTCTATACAGCAAGGTGTGGTATTTCTATGCAGCAAGGTGTGGTATTTCTATGCAGCAAGGTGTGGTATTTCTGTGCTGCATGGTGTGGTATTTCTATGCAGCAAGGTGTGGTATTTCTATGCAGCAAGGTGTGGTGTTTCTATGCAGCAAGGTGTGGTATTTCTGTGGCCTAGAGACTGGAGCTGATGAGACAGAGCAGCAGAGGAAGGAAAGGAAGTTAAAGAACTCACTTGACACGTGATCCTGGCCTCGCTGTTTGGGCCATAACACCATGAGATATCTACATTTGATAGACGTAATTACACAACAAACGTCCAACAGTTACACCCCTCCATCCCTTGGGCCAATGGGTGATCTCCATGTTACCGAGTGCATCTTAAACCTCATTATACAAGCTAAGAGATGTATGCAGCAGCAACACCTGAACACGGATTAATTTACTGTCAGAGGTGTCCGTGAAGTTAGCACCCTTTACCTTTTACCCTATTCAAAATTAGGGTTGTGCCATTGCAAAAATTGTACCATTACAAACGTTTGAATCGGCTAAAGGTTCGAATCTGGGGAACATTTGAATCGGTTAATGGTTCGAATCCGGTAAACGTTTGAATGAGGGGCAGATTGGGGAGAGGAGGGTGGTGAGAGTTGTCGTGCTTTTTGTTGTTGTTGCTGCCGTTATGTTTCTCAGGCCATTACCGATTCAGTCCACTACCGCATTCGAACCATTAACTGATTCAAACGTTTACTGGATTCAAAACTTTAGCCGATTCAAACGTTTACCGGATTCAAAACTTTAGCCGATTCAAACGTTTACCGGATTCGGTTTTATTTTACCGGATTCGAACCATTACTGCATTCAAACGATTAACCGATTCAGTCCATTACCGGATTCCAACCATTACCCTATTCGCGTCTTAAGGCCCGTTCTCACTTGAACGATTTTTTGTACAACTGCGGTGCGACTAAAAAAATCGTACAGCCGTGCGATTTCCGTACGAATTTACCTGTTTTTTTCCGCGCAGTCTCACTTGTACAACTGCCGTGCAACTGCCGGGAAACTCTCGTGCGACTTTTCCTCCCGAAACATCCGATAACAGTTCAAGTTGCGTGCGACTGCCGTACAACCTCAACGAGTCCCACGCAAGCGCCGTGCGATTTTTGTTCAACTCGCGTGCGACCTGTGCGCATGCGGTACAACCACCATACAACCAATCAGAGTGCCGTGCGTCCGCCGTACAAGCGCCGTTCGATCCGCGCGAATCGCATAAAATCGATGCGACCAATGCGAACTATGCAAAACGTGCGACAGCCGTATGGGAATTTTCAACAGTTGATAAAACTCGCACGGCATGCGACCCATCCGAATTACCAGTGATTACACACGACACTCCTACAAGCTGTGCGAATAATCAACAGACTGCCGTGCGACTCCCGTACACCCTGTGCGATTTTGTAGTCGCACGGCATTCGCATAGAAAATCGTTCAAGTGAGAACGGGGTGTTACATTATGTTTCTCAGGCCTTTACAGGATTCGAACCATTAACGGATTACCATAGTCCATAATGTACCCTGTTTACGCATTTGCATCCACCTTTTGTACAAATAAATCCACAACACCCCCCATTTTTGTAATGGTACAACCCTAACTTTGAAACGGGTAAAGGGTGATAACTTCACGGACATCTGTGCGAGGTGATAGAAATAGGAATTAGGAAAAAAATGATTCCGGATGTAAAGAGTTTGAAAATACAACCAAATGGAGCATGAAAACGATTTTTTGAGGGTGTCATTTGGTGCCCCATCCACTTCGCACTCCGCCCCCCTCCCCCACCCCCATCATCACTACGCCACTGAGTTTAGCGGTACTTTGGCACTGAATTTGTTCCGACGTGTATGCGCAGAGTGAGGTAATCTTTTTACCCTGCCTGCCTGTCTGGCAGTAAAACAAAATTGAAAACCATTACAAGCAGGAAACGTACTGTTTTTAAGGTCGTCATAATAAACGCAAACAACAGGCACGAATAATTAATGTAACATGTCTGGCACCAACTGCTCCTGGACTCTGTATCCTTCTCTCCTGACAAGGTGGAGAAGTTTTTGTCACACCTCGACTCTGATTCTGCAACTGGACCAGATGGCATCAGCCCACGGGTCCTAAAATCCTGCTCTGCCGCTCTATCTCACCCTCTCTCTGTTCTTTTCACCATCTCTTTTTTTGCTCAAGGTCATCTGCCATCAGCTTGCAAATCAGCAAACATTACCGCTTTACACAAAAAAGGTGCAAAACAGATCCTTGCAACTACAGACCAATCAGCCTACTTCCAATTATCAGCAAAGTCATGGAATCCATCATTGCTTCGGATATCAAATCCTTCCTCTTCTCCAATGGCTTGATCTCTGATCATCAATTTGGTTTCAGACCAAGTCATTCTACTTTGGACTGCTTCTGCTGTCTCAACAATGGATGGAGGTCCTCAATGCCAAACAGGAAATCAGAGCTGTCTCACTTGACATATCACGTGCCTTTGATATGGTCTGGCACCCAGCTCTGCTCACCAAACTCTCCTCCTATGGTATCCATGGAAATCTCCACTCATGGCTTGCGGACTTCCTCTCTGGTCGTAAGCAACGTGTGGCCCTGAATGGATTTCTCTCATCTCCCCTTCCCGTTCTGGCTGGAGTTCCCCAAGGTAGTGTTCTGTGCCCTGTGCTATTTCTGGTCTTCATCAATGATCTCTCCAACTCTCTGGAAAATCCTCTCTATCTCTTTGCTGATGACTCCACTATCTGCCGCTCCATTCCTCATCCCTCAGATCGGCAGTCCGCAGCCTCCTCACTCTCTGCAGACCTGGACAAAATCACAGACTGGTAAAACAAGTGGAACATGTCTTTCAATCCTGACAAATCTCACACTCTTACAATGTCACTCCGAAAGGACCGACTGGAAAACCCTCCCATCTACTTTCTCAACAATCCTCTCCAAGCAGTGCTGTCGCTCAAGCTTTTGGGTCTCACTATCTGCCATGATCTTTCTTGGGAAAACCACATTTCCAAGCTGGCCTCCAAAGCCAGTCACCGACTGGGCATCCTCCGTCGTGCGAAGTCCTTCCTTAGCACACCTGAGCTCCTCACCACATACAAGGCTTTCATCCGCAGCTCAATGGAATACTGTTCCCCCCTCTGGGCTGGTGCTCCTGCCTCACACCTAGCTCGGCTTCACGCTGTTGAAACCAATGCTTTCAGAATCATTGGAATCTCCTGCGATGAAGTTAACTCCACGGGCCTTTCACTCACTCACCGCAGGCAGGTTGGTGGTCTTTCTGTCTTCTACAGACTCCTCTTCGGCCTTGCTCCCCCAGCTCTCTCTGTGCTCTGTCCCCCAAATATTCCTTCAGGTCGCACAAGATCTGCCTGCAACCCTCTTATGGTTAAACTGCCAAAATCTAGGCTCTCTGCTCACCTTCACTCTTTCATTCCCCTTTTCTCCCGCCTCTGGAACAAACTCCCCCACTCCCTTCAATCCCACACCTCCCTCCAGGTCTTTAAAACAGCTGTTCACCACCATCTCTTATCTTCCCCCTTCCAAAACCTTGATCTTTTCTACCCCTGCTAATTCACCCCAGATACACTTTTTTTTTTCCTTTTTTTTTGAAATTCCAACTTCTTTCCTGGACGTCCTTGCAGTGTTCATATGTTTTATACCTCTCCCACCTCCCCCTAAAACATTTCTCCCGATGTCTCTGCTCTCAAATGTTGTGTTTGTGTCCTTCCCCCTCTCTCCCCATCTTGTTTACCACTCCCCTTATTTTTTGTGTTTTATGTGTCGGTTTGACTTTTTGTTTGATTAATGTTAGCTCTTTCATGAGCCTCGACCTTGTATACAAAAAAAACAAAAAACAAACAAAAAAAAACATGTTATATAGGGTGGTGTAAAAGACTGCATCCAATGGCGGTAATCTTCCGAAGTTAATTAATTTATACAACTTTTACAATCTTTAGTTTATTTCAATTTAATTATATACTTCAACACTGTAGAACACAAATCGCCTTATTATATTGCTCCCAAAAGCCTCCAGTTTTGCTGTAGTTTGACATGTTATATAAGGTGGTGTATAAGACTGCACAAGCGGTGATAAATGTCCCGAAATTTTTTCATGCGACTTTTAAAATCATTATTTTATTTCAAATGAATTATATACTTTAACACTGTGTCGGGTAAGGTGTTCTATTAACGCTCTAGTTAGCATAATTGTTCCTCCCACCAACAAATAAATATGGAATAGTCTCACAAACAGCCCTGAGCCTGAGGTGAAGTGAAGGTATAAATCTGCATCGCGTTCAGATCTCAGTAGTCTGAGCGTGATAAGCGCAGCATCCATGAAGTTGTTCCACAAAGTGAATGTTGTAGATTGAAATTGCTGCAATGCTTCTGCTACTCTAGAAGTGTCTAGGTGGTCAATTAATCTCAACACTGGGGTGTTTGTCCTTTGCTCGAAACGTGCTTTAAGTCCTTCGGCTTCAGGCCTCTGCGTCTGGTGTGGTGTACATTTGAAGACTGAACAATGCGTCTTCTATCATGAAATAAAGGAGCGTGTTGAAGAAAGGGTATGTTTTGATTACAGTCCATGCAGAGGAAATTAGGTAATGCATGTTTTGTCCAGGAGCGATCGAGGCAGTGGTCTACTATACACCACCCCAAAAAACTCCAAGCTGTGGCCTTTTATGAAAAACACCAGCGAATAATATGGAAGTTTGTCCGTAATTTTGGTTTTCTCCTGAGTTTTCAAAGCAGAGTGACGTGCAAATGCAGGATTTTATCAACAAGCCATATTTCACATGTGCATGGACATGTCGTTTACATGTTGTGTGAAGTAAATAAACACGTGGGTTGGTCGGAATCGAAAGTGGGTTTTATTTATTTATTTTTTTATTTATTTATTTTTGTTTTTTTTAACTGAACTTGGCGAAAACGCTTTTCAATACATTGTCCGTGACATAAAATACACCAGAATAATGAGGTATCTGCTTATTGACAAATAATGAAAATGATAACGACGTAAGACAACTTGAAACTCGGTGATTGTGGTGACAATTTTAAATATGTAATGATTCATGTAAGAATGACCTTTAGCTTTTATTAGTGGGAGGAGGAGGGCAAAGATTGAACAGAGTTGGGAGGGGGAGGTTGAGACTTTGGCTGGTGGGAGGAGGGCAGGGGTTGAGTATTTTCAGTGTGGGGTGGGGGAGGGGAAGTTGAAGAGTTGTGGTGGAGGTGGGGGAGGTTGAGGAGTTGTGGTGGAGGTGGGGAGGATGTTTGGAGGGTTGGAGGGTTGATGACTTGGGGTTTGGGATGAGGGTTGATGACTTGTGGTTTGGGATGAGGGTTGATGAATTGGGGTTTGGGATGAGGGTTGATGAATTGGGGTTTGGGATGAGGGTTGATGACTTGGGGTTTGGGATGAGGGTTGATGAATTGGGGTTTGGGATGAGGGTTGATGAATTGGGGTTTGGGATGAGGGTTGATGACTTGTGGTTTGGGATGAGGGTTGATGAATTGGGGTTTGGGATGAGGGTTGATGAATTGGGGTTTGGGATGAGGGTTGATGACTTGTGGTTTGGGATGAGGGTTGATGACTTGTGGTTTGGGATGAGGGTTGATGACTTGTGGTTTGGGATGAGGGTTGATGAATTGGGGTTTGGGATGAGGGTTGATGACTTGTGGTTTGGGATGAGGGTTGATGAATTGGGGTTTGGGATGAGGGTTGATGACTTGTGGTTTGGGATGAGGGTTGATGACTTGTGGTTTGGGATGAGGGTTGATGAATTGGGGTTTGGGATGAGGGTTGATGAATTGGGGTTTGGGATGAGGGTTGATGACTTGTGGTTTGGGAGGGTGAGTTGATGAATTGGGGTTTGGGGATGAGGGTTGATGACTTGGGGTTTGGGATGAGGGTTGATGACTTGGGGTTTGGGATGAGGGTTGATGACTTGGGGTTTGGGATGAGGGTTGATGACTTGGGGTTTGGGGATGAGGGTTGATGACTTGTGGTTTGGGAGGGTGAGTTGATGAATTGGGGTTTGGGATGAGGGTTGATGACTTGGGGTTTGGGATGAGGGTTGATGAATTGGGGTTTGGGGATGAGGGTTGATGACTTGTGGTTTGGGAGGGTGAGTTGATGACTTGGGGTTTGGGGATGAGGGTTGATGACTTGTGGTTTGGGGGTGAGGGTTGATGACTTGGGGTTTGGGATGAGGGTTGATGACTTGGGGTTTGGGATGAGGGTTGATGACTTGGGGTTTGGGATGAGGGTTGATGACTTGGGGTTTGGGAGTGTGGGGAGAGTTGATGACCTGAAGTCACATTTTCCATTCCACCGATGTCCCGTGGGTTCCTGCTCGTTATGTTTTCAAAATGTCACCCATGTGTACATATAAGTCTCTGTAGAATAATCCTGCCACCAAATAAAATGACCACAACCATTATGCTCCAAGCTTTCATATATTTATCTTTGAGTAAAAAAGGTTTCATTTTGTTCTCCCATTTGGAGGGTCCTCGACCATTTAATGGCTTTTCCCAGCACTAGGTGTACTTGAACGTAATTGTAAACCGAGCAGGGAGGATGTGTTTGTTGAGACTATTATATCACGATCAAAACAGAGAATTATTTTTCTTCCCTTCAAATGTGGGACAAGGGACAGTCAGGTGTAGTTTTGAATCCACCTGGATGTTCAGATGTAGATCGCCCTGCTCAGTGACGCGTTCACAAAGACGCACAAAGTGCGGTTGAATTAATTCCCAATGGGCGAACAAATCCGGGGTCGTTTATTTTCGAGCTGAGGACATTTGAGTGCTTTTTTGTTTTTCTCGACAGGGCCTCGGCTCGCGGAAGGGCAGGCAAGGATATTAAAGTGCTTTTAGTTACAGAGAGGACCAAGAGTGCAATGATCGTTGGCCAAAGCTTCCGAGCCTTCGGAAGGGGCGCAATCTCTTAGTACATTGTATTTTGTTGCTCAAAGGACAGGTAATACGGAAGTCAAGTCGACCTGACTTGATCTGCCAAATCGAACTCGTCTCCTATTGCCGCAGAATCATCGAGACAGAATGTTGAGAGCAGAAGATCCTGACCTCAAGTTATACCTGACTCCACGCTCAGGTATTGATTACAAGGAAGGAAATGGGAGGTTATGAACTGGTTACCTGAGAGTTTAATCGCACTCCTTTCGATTCGACTACAAACCCGTCAGTTGCACACTGACAGGTGACATAAAACCGATTGACCCTCATTACCCCATTTAAGGGTGGGGTAGTTTAAACTCGACCTGGACATTTGTTGAGTAAATGTTTAGTAAATTTTGAGTAAATGCAATCGGTCGATAAAAATTTTTTGAGGGAATTTGTCTTTTCGTGTTAGTAACCAATGATACACCTGGTGTTGGCCTAATAGTTCGGGTGACGGGCTTGGGATCCTAAGGTCCTGAGTTAGAATCCCATTGAATTAACGCCAGGTACTTCCTTCGCCAGGACTCAGTAACGCCAGGTCGAGTTGACTCAGCCCGTCATCCTTCCTGTGGCCCTGCTTGGCTGCATCATTTACTGGGGCCCCTGATGCGATGCCCCACCTGTCAGGTGGTATCCACCAACTAATGCTGGCAAAAATCCGATAGATGCCCTCGCGCTGTGTGCAAAACAAAACGATGCCAGTTTATAGGTGAGCCACACTTCAAACCCCAGGTAGACAACTCAGGGGTGACTGTGCACATGTCAAATATTGGGAGGTGTACACATGTCAAATATTGGGAGGTGTGCAAATATCACATATTGGGAGGTGTTAAATTATCACATATTGGCGGGTGTGCAAATATCACATATTGGGAGGTGTGCAAATATCACATATTGGACAAATATCACATATTGGGAGGTGTGCAAATATCACATATTGGGAGGTGTGCAAATATCACATATTGGAATGAATGATCGTTTTAAGGCCATTTTCCCCGCTAGAGCGGGGGTTAGCCTTGCAGGCCACATGACAATCATGGTTCCCTGTTTGAGGCAATGTTTTTATGGCCGGATGCCCTTCCTGGCGCCAACCCTTAGTCGCCTCTGACGATGCGCAGGGATACGATGTACCTATTCTAAACCGGGGTACACACCGGGATCATTCATCCCAGCAAGCTGGTACTCAATTTGCCGACCTCGGAAGGATGACAGGCTGAGTCAACCCCCCTGGTGTTAATTTAGCGATCGACCAGGATTCGAACCCAGGATCCTTGGATCCCAAGCCGGCACCCTAACCGCAAAGCCAACACCAGATTAAAATATCACATATTGGGAGGTGTGCAAATATCAAATATTGGGAGGTGTGCAAATATCACATATTGGGAAGTGTGCAAATATCACATATTGGGGTGTGTGCAAATATCACATATTGGGAGGTGTGCAAATATCATATATTGGGAGGTGTGCAAATATCACATATTGCGGGGGTGTGCAAATATCACATATTGGGAGGTGTGCATATATCACATATTGGGAGGTGTGCAAATATCACATATTGGGAGGTGTGCAAATATCACATATTGGGAAGTGTGCAAATATCACATATTGGGAAGTGTGCAAATATCACATATTGGGAGGTGTGCAAATCGATATATGTATAAACTAGAACGGGCACTCGGTAGAGCGCATACCTTCGCCGCAGCTACTGTTCTGTACTTGGCATGGGAGTGTAGGGAACAGAACAACAAAAATACGATTTTGACCTTTTCGTGACCTTGACCTTGACCTTTGACCCGATTGCTCCCAAAATCTAATCAAATGTGTCCCGTATAATAACCAATCATCCCACCAAATTTCATGCAATTCGGTTGAATACTTTTTGAGTTATGCGAATAACATACACACACACACACAGACATACAAATAAATACACAGCGATCAAAACATAACCTTCCGCTTTTGCGAAGGTAAACACAGTGTGTGTGTGTGTGTGTGTGTGTGTGTGTGTGTGTGTGTGTGTGTGTGTGTGTGTGTGTGTGTGTGTGTGTGTGTGTGTGTGTGTGTGTGTGTGTGTGTGTGTAATGTTACCGATTGACTCCTAAACGGAGAGGCTTACGTGCTTGATATTTGACATAGACATAGCCATTGAGCCTGGGACGAACATGGCCGAACTCAAAATATTTGACGATCCATATTTTTTATTCATATTTACCTCAGCGCATTTCAGCGAAGTACCTGCTAATCTCAGCCGGTTCCAGAGCAGCTCGCTGATTCGCTCAGAGCGATCACATGATGTTCCATCCCGTCACACGTCACACGTTTTTTCACCTTTTATGCGATCGTGTTTTGTATCGATTTTGTGCGATATGAATTAAATGTCTTTGAAACAGCTGTGAAACGTCTTTCCACAACCCTTCCGTAACCGATTGGAGCAGTTAATTGCCGCATAAAACGAGATCCGCGAAGCGAGTTGGTCGAGTCGTGCTGACCAAGATGGCGACACGGCGGCTTCACTTTTCACGGAGTATGAGCGTTCTATATACATATTTTCAATTCAGTGCGCCCGTGATTTGTGGCATAGACATGACCATTGGGCCTTCACGGTGTAATTTGTACGAGGCTTTTGTCCGAGTGAGCTTGAGTCGAGAGGGCGAATGTACGGGTTGGGAATGTACGGGTCTCCCTTCCCTTCCCCCGCCCGGCAACGCCGGTACTGGAGGACGTCACAGGATCGGTGAGTCTCCAAAAGCCGCTTCGTGCTGTTGCGAATATGCAGGACTATGTCCGATTGTTGTGCTGCTCTCCGACCATGAGAACTGCAACGTCATTGTTGACTGGCCATCCCCTTCCCTCCCCCTTCCCCCTCCCCCCTCCGTCCCCCCTTCCCCCCTCCGTCCCCCCTTCCCCCCTCCGTCCCCCCTTCCCTTCCCCCCTCCGTCCCCCCTTCCCTTCCCCCTCCACCCTACCCCCTCCACCCTACCCCCTCCCCTTCTCCCCTCCCCCTCCCCCTCCCCTTCTCCCCTCCCCCTCCATTTCCCCCCTCCCCCTCCCTTTTCCCCCTCCCCCCCTCCCCCTCCCTTTTCCCCCTCCCCCCTCCCCCTCCCTTTCCCCCTCCCCCCTCCCCCCCTCCCCCTTCCCCCTTCCCCCTCCCCCCTCCCCCCTCCCCCCTCCCCCCTCCCCCTCCCCCTCCCCCTCCCCCTCCCTTCCCCCTCCACCCTACCCCCTCAACCCTACCCCCTCCCCTTCTCCCCTCCCCCTCCCTTTTCCCCCTCCCCTCCCCTCCCCCGCCCAGCAATGCCGGGTACTTCTGCCGGGTCCCCCCCTCTCCTCCCCCCTCCCCCTCCCACCCCTCCCCCTCCCCCTCCCACCCCTCCCTCTCCCCCATCCCCCTCCCTCCCCCTCCCCCTCCCCCATCCCCCCCCCTCCCCCTCCCCCTACCCCTCCCCCATCCCATCCCTCACCCTCCCATCCCTCATCCTCCCCATCCCCCCTCTTCCCTCTCCCCTCCCCCCTCCCCCCTTCCCCCCTCCCCTCCCCCTCCGGCCCCTCCCCCCTCTGGCCCCTCCCCCTCCCCCTCCCTCCTCCCCTCCCCCTCCCCTCCCCCCTCCCCCTTCCTCCTCCCCTCCCCCTCCCCTCCCCCCTCCCCCTTCCTCCTCCCCTCCCCCTTCCTCCTCCCCTCCTCCCCTCCCACCCCCTCCCCCTCCCTCCTCCCCTCCTCCCCTCCCACCCCCCTCCCATCTCTCACCCGCCCCATCCCCCCCTCTTCTCCCCTCTCCCCCTCCCCCTCCCACTCTTCTCCCCTCCCCCCCGTTCCCCTCCCCTCCCCTCCCCCACCCGGCAATGCCGGGTACTTCTGCTAGTATCACATATTGGGATGTGTGCAAATATCAAATATTGGGAGGTGTGCAAATATCACATATTGGGAGGTGTGCAAATATCACATATTGGGAGGTGTGCAAATATCACATATTGGGAGGTGTGCAAATATCACATATTGGGAGGTGTGCAAATATCACATATTGGGAAGTGTGCAAATATCACATTTTGGGAAGTGTGCAAATATCACATTTTGGGAAGTGTGCAAATATCACATATTGGGAAGTGTGCAAATATCACATTGGGAGGTGTGCAAATATCAAATATCGGGAGGTGTGAAAATATCACATATTGGGAGGTGTGCAAATATCACATATTGGGAGGTTTCAAATATCACATATTGGGAGGTGTGCAAATATCACATATTGGGAGGTGTGCAAATATCACAAATTGGGAGGTGTGCAAATATCACATATTGGGAAGTGTGCAAATATCACATTGGGAGGTGTGCAAATATCACATATTGGGAGGTGTGCAAATATCACATATTGGGAAGTGTGCAAATATCACATATTGGGAGGTGTGCAAATACCACATATTGGGAAGTGTGCAAATATCACATATTGGGAAGTGTGCAAATATCACATTTTGGGAAGTGTGCAAATATCACATTTTGGGAAGTGTGCAAATATCACATATTGGGAAGTGTGCAAATATCACATATTGGGAGGTGTGCAAATATCAAATATCGGGAGGTGTGAAAATATCACATATTGGGAGGTGTGCAAATATCACATATTGGGAGGTTTCAAATATCACATATTGGGAGGTGTGCAAATATCACATATTGGGAGGTGTGCAAATATCACATATTGGGAGGTGTGCAAATATCACATATTGGGAGGTGTGCAAATATCACATATTGGGAGGTGTGCAAATATCACATATTGGGAGGTGTGCAAATATCACATATTGGGAAGTGTGCAAATATCACATATTGGGAGGTGTGCAAATACCACATATTGGGAAGTGTGCAAATATCACATATTGGGAAGTGTGCAAATATCACATTTTGGGAAGTGTGCAAATATCACATTTTGGGAAGTGTGGAAATATCACATATTGGGAAGTGTGCAAATATCACATATTGCGAGGTGTGCAAATATCAAATATCGGGAGGTGTGAAAATATCACATATTGGGAGGTGTGCAAATATCACATATCGGGAGGTTTCAAATATCACATATTGGGAGGTGTGCAAATATCACATATTGGGAGGTGTGCAAATATCACATATTGGGAGGTGTGCAAATATCACATATTGGGAAGTGTGCAAATATCACATATTGGGAGGTGTGCAAATATCACATATTGGGAGGTGTGCAAATATCACAAATTGGGAAGTGTGCAAATATCACATATTGGGAGGTGTGCAAATACCACATATTGGGAAGTGTGCAAATATCACATATTGGGAAGTGTGCAAATATCACATATTGGGAGGTGTGCAAATATCACATATTGGGAAGTGTGCAAATATCACATATTGGGAGGTGCGCAAATATCACATATTGGGAGGTGTGCAAATATCACATACAGTATTGGGAAGTGTGCAAATATCACATATTGGGAAGTGTGAAAATATCACATATTGGGAGGTGTGCAAATATCACATATTGGGAGGTGTGCAAATATCACATATTGGGAAGTGTGCAAATATCACATATTGGGAGGTGTGCAAATACCACATATTGGGAAGTGTGCAAATATCACATATTGGGAAGTGTGCAAATATCACATTTTGGGAAGTGTGCAAATATCACATTTTGGGAAGTGTGGAAATATCACATATTGGGAAGTGTGCAAATATCACATATTGGGAGGTGTGCAAATATCAAATATCGGGAGGTGTGAAAATATCACATATTGGGAGGTGTGCAAATATCACATATTGGGAGGTTTCAAATATCACATATTGGGAGGTGTGCAAATATCACATATTGGGAGGTGTGCAAATATCACATATTGGGAGGTGTGCAAATATCACATATTGGGAAGTATGCAAATATCACATATTGGGAGGTGTGCAAATATCACATATTGGGAGGTGTGCAAATATCACATATTGGGAAGTGTGCAAATATCACATATTGGGAGGTGTGCAAATACCACATATTGGGAAGTGTGCAAATATCACATTTTGGGAAGTGTGCAAATATCACATTTTGGGAAGTGTGCAAATATCACATATTGGGAAGTGTGCAAATATCACATATTGGGAGGTGTGCAAATATCAAATATCGGGAGGTGTGAAAATATCACATATTGGGAGGTGTGCAAATATCACATATTGGGAGGTTTCAAATATCACATATTGGGAGGTGTGCAAATATCACATATTGGGAGGTGTGCAAATATCACATATTGGGAGGTGTGCAAATATCACATATTGGGAGGTGTGCAAATATCACATATTGGGAGGTGTGCAAATATCACATATTGGGAGGTGTGCAAATATCACATATTGGGAAGTGTGCAAATATCACATATTGGGAGGTGTGCAAATACCACATATTGGGAAGTGTGCAAATATCACATATTGGGAAGTGTGCAAATATCACATTTTGGGAAGTGTGCAAATATCACATTTTGGGAAGTGTGCAAATATCACATATTGGGAAGTGTGCAAATATCACATATTGGGAGGTGTGCAAATATCAAATATCGGGAGGTGTGAAAATATCACATATTGGGAGGTGTGCAAATATCACATATTGGGAGGTTTCAAATATCACATATTGGGAGGTGTGCAAATATCACATATTGGGAGGTGTCCAAATATCACATATTGGGAGGTGTGCAAATATCACATATTGGGAAGTGTGCAAATATCACATATTGGGAGGTGTGCAAATATCACATATTGGGAGGTGTGCAAATATCACATATTGGGAAGTGTGCAAATATCACATATTGGGAAGTGTGCAAATATCACATATTGGGAGGTGTGCAAATACCACATATTGGGAAGTGTGCAAATATCACATATTGGGAAGTGTGCAAATATCACATTTTGGGAAGTGTGCAAATATCACATTTTGGGAGGTGTGCAAATATCACATATTGGGAGGTGTGCAAATATCACATATTGGGAAGTGTGCAAATATCACATATTGGGAGGTGTGCAAATATCACATATTGGGAAGTGTGCAAATATCACATATTGGGAGGTGTGCAAATACCACATATTGGGAAGTGTGCAAATATCACATATTGGGAAGTGTGCAAATATCACATATTGGGAGGTGTGCAAATATCACATATTGGGAAGTGTGCAAATATCACATATTGGGAGGTGTGCAAATATCACATATTGGGAAGTGTGCAAATATCACATATTGGGAAGTGTGCAAATATCACATTTTGGGAGGTGTGCAAATATCACATATTGGGAGGTGTGCAAATATCACATATTGGGAAGTGTGCAAATATCACATATTGGGAAGTGTGCAAATATCACATATTGGGAGGTGTGCAAATATCACATATTGGGAGGTGTGCAAATATCACATATTGGGAGGTGTGCAAATATCACATATTGGGAGGTGTGCAAATATCATATATTGGGAGGTGTGCAAATATCACATATTGGGAGGTGTGCAAATATCACATATTGGGAGGTGTGCAAATATCACATATTGGGAGGTGTGCAAATATCACATATTGGGAAGTGTGCAAATATCACATATTGGGAGGTGTGCAAATATCGCATATTGGGAGGTGTGCAAATATCACATATTGGGAGGTGTGCAAATATGACATATTGGGAGGTGTGCAAATATCACATATTGGGAACCCCAAGGAAAATTTCAAAGTTAAGTTTTCCTTTATCAATCCTTGACCCAACAATACAATTGGTTGAATGACGATTCACATACATTCATCAAATGGGTTCTGTGTTTTGCTTCCTCTATGATGTTCACAGTTTGCAGAATAGAACATCGAAGCAAATTGTGGAACACGTTGCTTGAAGCTAGAGGAAGCTTCACAAGTACAACATGGCGACGCCAAAGATATTGATGTTTCCAATTTGTTCAGGGAATTGCGAGCCAATGCAAGGCAACTTCCAAAGTTGGCAAGAGCACAACATGCTCAACTTTGCGTAACGTTAACTTTTTACTTTTACGGTACTTTAAAAAAACTTTTTTAACTTTTAACTTTGCGTAACTTAACTTTGCGTAACTAACCTCACAAATAATGTCCCCAACACATCCTCATCATCCTCCCTGTTCCTGTGGCCAATGGAGAGCGAAGCTTTTTCAAGCTGAAGTTGATCAAAACGTACATCCGCTCCTCGGTGATGCAGCAAAAACTGGATGGGTTATCCACCTCGCCATTTTAACATGAAATTGCGAAAAACATCGACCTGAGGAACTTGTTTTATTCATACCAATACACAATATTCATCTCACTATAATTCACCAAATATCTGTCTGTCCGTCCGTCCGTTCCCAGGTACCGCAAAAACGGCTCAACCGATCGCAACGAAATTTTGGGTGGGTAATCCTGGGACCCCCTGGAGTAAAATAGGCTATATTGTTTTTCCAATTATTGTTTTTCCAATTTTCCAGTTTTTCCAATTTTTCCAAGTTTTCCAATTTTTTTTCCAATTTTCCAGTTTTTCCAAACACGATGGAATAATATTTACCAATATGAACAGTGATGTCGCTTTTATTGAAATTCTAAAGATACTGTTTAGATTTTGATGATTTGTGTGTGATTTGATTTAACGGATGTTTATATTAATCGTTTAAAATAAAAAAAGCCTTCAATTTCTGATATTTGGCCTTTTCATTTGGGCCTCCCAATTGAAGCCGTTGGCTAGTATGGTGGGTACCGTTGCTAGTTTTTAAAATGTAATTGTGGGGTGTCGGTGTGTTGCAAAGCTGAAGGTTCACCTGGGGTGCCTTGCACCGGCCCTACCTGAGATACCCATGCTGACTTCAGTTTGTATCCCAAAAGGAAATGCGTCCGTTTCCATTTCTATCTTCATCCTTACACTAGGTCTGGAAGCTCCTCGGGATGTCTCTGCCAAATCGGCCGGCAACTCTGCCCTCAATGTATCCTGGGATGCGCCCAGTCCAACAACCTGCTGCCACCTTGAATTTGTGCTTGCTTGGGCAGGTTGTGAGTGGAAAGGCAGACCGCAGGGCTGGCTTCGTGTTGGACCTAAAATCAGAAGTTGCCTTGTACCAGGTGTGATTTTATTCACTCATATTTCTCTTGTTACCTCCGCCACCAAAGGTAGATGGAGGTTATGTTTTTACCCCTGTTTGTCTGTTTGTTTGTTTGTTTGTGAACAAAATATCTCAAGTTGTGGATGGATTTGGACGAGATTTTGCAGAGATGTGGCGTATGTGACAAGGACGAAATGATTAGATGTTGGTGAAGATCCGGATTCGGATCCGGCTGCTAGAATTTTAAAGTGATTCTTCACCATTGGGAGATAGGGTCAAAAACGATACATAGCGGGATATCTCAAAACGTTGTGGACGGATTTGAACGAAAATTGGTGGAGAGGTTGTGTGTGTGACAAGGAAGAATCGATTCAATTTTGGTGAAGATCTGAATATGGATTCGGAAATGATAATTATTTAATTTTCAAGTGATTCTTCACCATTGGGAGATCGGGCCAAAAACGATACATAGCAGGATATCTCAAAAAGTTATGGATGGATTTGGATGAAACTTGGTGGACCGGTTGTGTGTGTGACAAGGAAGAATCGATTCAATATTGGTGAACATCCGGATCCAGATCCAGCACGTTGAATTTTTTAAGTGATTCTTCACCATTGAGTGATATGGCCATCCAGGCGGAGGTGTGCTCTCTACTGAGTGCCGTTCTAGTTCACCATGCTTACCTAGATTTTTGTGAAAATATTTATGAAAATGTACTTAGGGTGTTTGGTTCACCAAATAAGCGAGTCAAGGGCTATCACAGACAGGCCTTTATCAACACTTACGTTGGATATTATAGAATAGGGATTTTGTATGTGATAGTAACACAGTTCTTTCAGTTTCAGTTTTTCAGAAGCTTATAGAATCCAATTACTTATCATTGTGGGCTTCAGGTGAATTTGAAGCCACAAATCAATGAAAAGTAATCTGAAAGGACCATAAGGGCAAACCCTCCCATATATTTTCTTGCCAATTCTCCTGAGGAGGTTCAGTCACTCCAACTCATGGTTCTCACTATCAGCCAATTACTAGTTAACTGAACTTACCACGAGGCCAACACGATGCTCTTCAGGTGGTTTTGGATAAGCGAAAATTTCAGTTTGGCCACAAATTGTATGCAAACAAATCAATATGATCTTCAGCAGAATTTTGAACTAAAATGTGCAACATAATGTTCCTTTACCCAGGCCTAGAACCAATGAGGTGTTACAAAGTGTCTGTTCACGCATCGTACTATGTCGGAGAGAGTGAAGCAGCCAGTGTGTCGGAGTTTTCACAAGAGGGGGGTGAGTTGTGCTGTCCTTTATCCTTGAATACGTTAGCTCAAATGCAAATCAGAAAAATATCAGTCAACAACGATGACAGCATCAAGAGCACCTATTATTCTAATTTTTCTGTTTTTCTTTTCCACCAGTACCTCTGATGGCCCCTAAAATTACGAGCTTGGAGCCTGGTAAAACCTGGCTCTTCCTCTCCTGGCACTCTCTGCCTATGGACGCAGCTCGCGGCCATGTGCTACAATACATCGTGAAGACGCACACGCAACCTCCTGACAAATACGAAGGAAAAGCACAGAGTACAGAAATCGCAAGAAACATCTCGAAGCACATTCATTCATAAGGCATCAGGAAGTTAGGATGTCAGATTGCCTATATATACACAAAGAATTAAGTTAAGCACCACCCCCCCCCCCCCCCCCCCGTTCTTTTACAACCTCGCACATTACAAGTTTGTTGTCGTCAAAACAATGTAATATACCCATGATATTGCTATATTTTCTGGAGAAGTGATATTATGGTCACATAAAAACATAACAATCATGCCGTTTTCAATATTTTATTCTGAATAATTTAAGGTGAAATTTTTTGGGAATTTTAGGCATATTTTCACCTCAATTTAAGTATGGAGCTATAGGTCCATCACGGACAGTGTGGATGACGTTTATGTTTTCTAACGTACAGTCATTGTTCTGAGAAGACCTCTAGCGATCTTTGCGTCAATAACGTGTGTAGGACCCACGTGATCGGATCACTGACTCAACCCTACGTCTCATAGACCCTGTAAGCCGTCGTATGCGTTGCTGTGGCAGGTTGTTCCATTCCCGATGTAATGCACGTTCCAATTCATCCAGAGTGGCTATTGGAGGGACCATCTTCGCAATTTGTCATCCCAACATGTCCCAAACGTGCTCGAGGGGGTTCAGGTCAGGACTGTACGCAGGCCAGGGGATGGTTGTCACAGCACCTTGCTCCAGCAAGGCTCGGACGCGTCTCGCACGGTGAGGCCTGGCGTTGTCATCCATGAAGATGGGTCTGCTGGCGAGGGTGTGGTCATCGAAGTGCGGGATTACGGTGGTAATCAGGATTTCCGGACAACGCCAGGCCTCACCGTGCAGACGCGTCCGAGAAGCCTTGCTGGAGCAAGGTGCTGTGACAACCATCCCCTGGCCTGCGTACAGTCCTGACCTGAACCCCCTCGAGCACGTTTGGGACATGTTGGGACGACAAATTGCGAAGATGGTCCCTCCAATAGCCAATCTGGATGAATTGGAACGTGCATTACATCGGGAATGGAACAACCTGCCACAGCAACGCATACGACGGCTTACAGGGTCTATGAGACGTAGGGTTGAGTCAGTGATCCGATCACGTGGGTCCTACACACGTTATTGACGCAAAGATCGCTAGAGGTCTTCTCAGAACAATGACTGTACGTTAGAAAACATAAACGTCATCCACACTGTCCGTGATGGACCTATAGCTCCATACTTAAATTGAGGTGAAAATATGCCTAAAATTCCCAAAAAATTTCACCTTAAATTATTCAGAATAAAATATTGAAAACGGCATGATTGTTATGTTTTTATGTGACCATAATATCACTTCTCCAGAAAATATAGCAATATCATGGGTATATTACACTGTTTTGACGACAACAAACTTGTAATGTGCGAGGTTGTAAAAAAACGGGGGGGGGTGCTTAACTTAATTCTTTGTGTATATGTATATATATATATATATATATATATATATATATATATATATATATATACATATATACATATATATATATATATATATATATATATATATATATATATATATATATATATATATATATATATATATATATATATATATATATATATATATATATATATATATATATATATATATATATATATATATATATATATATATATATATACTATATATATATATACTATATATATATATACTATATATATATATACTATATATATATATATATATATATATACTATATATATATATATATATACTATATATATATATATATATATATATATATATATATATATATATGTATATATACATACATACATACATATATGTGTGTATATACATGAGATCCAATCACATCTCTGACCTATAATTAGAGTGAATACTTAACTATAACGGATGACCGGCCCAGCAGCTGATGGGGTGTGTAGTATGTACGACTTGTGGATGTCTGCAGCTGTAGATGAACCCCGGTAGGGTTTGAAACAGCAAAGGGCCTACCTTGTGTGGCTTGTCTTCGTTGCTTTATGCAGCTTTCTTTGGCCTTTCTTGTTGCCAACTTATGGTTCATTATCCATGCTCTATCCTTTTATGCTGAGCGGCAAGCAACGAAGCAGCACGCACTTTTTAAAACGTCCTTGGTATGATTCGGCTGGGGTTCAAACTGCCGACAAAGTAGATGCTCTAATTATTAAGCCACCGAGTAATTCATTTTCTGTTTTAAAGGGTAATTTACAGTGGAATTTAAAAATCAAGAAGCAGGTGATCTTAGTGACAGCTCACTGGCCTACCCATAAGGTTAACTGTCTGGTCATGGGTTTGATGAAACTTAAATTACCATCTTGTGTGGCACCCAATAGGATATGCTGCTTTGCGGAGTGCATTGTCCATTGGAAGGGACATAAAGCAGACCATCACTTCAATTTTGACATTAAAGATCCCAATGTATCTCGGTTTGGTTTGTTTGGTGACCCTCCAAATTATTTGTTTGGATAAAGATGAGGGTTTAGCATCTTTCCTCATTGGGACTTCCCAGATCACAGTGAGCTCCATCTGTATGCTCTATATCTGGCTCTCATGGTGACCTTAATAATGAGCTTTAATGAATGGTGAGTTGAGTTCCCACGTGAGATAAAATTTAATATTAATGCTTTATTCACATTCAAAGTCGCTCATATCAGCAGCTTTATTACACATGATTATTTGAAGGATTGCTGTTCGGCTTCCAAACATAGAGGTTTCAACATTGTCTTCTGGAATGTCAAACTGGAAAGTTTGAATGTGTACTTTATTATGAACCTAGAAATAGGAATATCCAAGAAGTAACAACCTCTGTCCAACGTCAAGATTGAACTTAACTTTCAAACTCGTCTCACTCCTCAAAAACTTGGTGGCACCTTGTTACTCTGTGTCCGGTGTATGCTCCCACTTCATCCCTTCCATTTCTTAAAATCGCACCACTCTTGAGAAGGCCGAATTACTCAATTCTGTGTTTGCTTCAAAATAGTGTGTCCCCAACTCCCCACTCTCTGCACCCACTCTACCTCGTCACACCCAACTGCTCCTGTACTTTGTGTCTTTTCAACGTGAGATGATGGAGCGGTTTCTGACAACCTTCGACTCTGATTCTATAACTGGACCGAACAGCATCAGCTCGCGTGTTCTAAAAACTCGGTCTGCTGCGCTTGCTCTCTCTCTCTCTCTCTCTCTCTCTCTCTCTCTCTCTCTCTCTCTCTCTCTCTCTCGCTCTCTCGCTCTCTCGCTCTCTCTCTCCACGCTGTCATTTACCCCAGGTCATCTTCCATCTGCGTTGAAATCAGCCAACATCACTGTATCATTTTTTTTTTTAAAGGTTAAAAAAACCAATCCCATTAACTGCGAGCCAATTAGCTTACTTCCAACCATCAGTAATGTTATGGAATCCATCATCGCAGTTGACATCAAATCCTTTCTTTTCTCCAACAGCCTCATCTCAGATCACCAATTTGGGTTCAGACCAGGTCACTCCACCTTGGACTTGCTGCTTCTGCTCTCCCAACAATGGACGAAGGCCCTCAATGTCAGACACGAGATCAGGGCCATCTCTCTCGGCATATCTCAAGCTTTCAATACAGTCTGGAATCCTGCCTTGCTCTCCAAACTCTCTGCCGATGGAATCCAAGGCAAATTCTTACTCTTGGATTACGGACTTCTTCCACTCTTGTAGCCAACGTTTGGCTTTCAACGGATTTGTTTAATCTCCTCTCCCTGTTAAAGGTGGAATTCCCCCAAGGCAGTGTTCTGGGCTCCAGACTATTACTAATCTTCATCAATGATCTCTGCGAGGTGCGAGGAGACCTCGGTGGGTGAAGTACCAACCGAGAATGAAGGTGTGGAGGTTGAAAGAGGTGACAGTAAGGGAGGCATTAAAAGAGAGGCTGAGTAGGGTCGAGGATGATGTGGTTGAGCTTGAAAGTGGTTGGATGTCAATGAAAGCTAGTCTGTTGGGAGCCGTTGGTGAGGTATGTGGATGGACAAAAGGACCACCGAGGCACTCGGAAACATGGTGGTGGGATGATGAAGTTGGAAAGAGGATTGACGAGAAGAGGAAGAAGTTCAAGGAGTGGCAGAAGGCGAAGAGTACGGGAGCAGAAACAGCAGAGCATGAAAGTTATAAGGCAGCCAGGAAGGCTGCAAAGAAAGAGGTAGCAAAGGCGCAGGAGGCATGTAGGAAAATGTTCGGAGAACGCTTGGATTCGGAAGAGGGTCAGAAAGCGGTATTCAGGATTGCAAAGCACATAGCGAAAGAGAGGTGTGATGTGATGGGGGTGAGTTGCTTGAAGGATGAAGCGGGAGAAATCGTTGTCGACCCAGATGGAATTAAAGGAAGATGGAAAAGATGTATGGAAATGCCTGTTGAATACAGAGAATGAATGGGATGGCAACATAGAGAGTAACCCAGTTTTAGGACCGGCAGAGAAGATAACTGAGAAGGAAGCTGAGGAAGCGATAAAAGCAATGAAGAGTGGAAAAGCGGGAGGGCCGACGGGAGTTGTGGGAGATATGTTGAAGGCAGCAGGAAGTTGGGGTGTGAAGAGAATGACAGAGATCTGTAATCTGGTGGTGAAAGAAGGCCGCATTCCAGTGGATTGGGAACTGAGTACCCTCGTCCCTCTATACAAGGGGAAAGGTGACCCTCTGGAGTGTGGCTCGTACCGAGCGATAAAGTTATTGGAGCATGGAATGAAGGTATTGGAAAGGGTGTTGGAGAGGAGGATAAGGAAGAAAGTGAAGATCGACGAAATGCAGTTTGGATTTATGCCAGGAAGAGGAACGACAGACGCGCTTTTCATTGTGAGGCAGTTGCAGGAGAAGTACATGGAGAAGAGGAAGAAGTTGTTTTTTGGGTTTGTTGATCTGGAGAAAGCATTCGATAGGGTTCCACGCAAAGTATTGACATGGGCATTGAGGAAGTTAGGAGTGGAGGAATGGTTGATCAGAGTCGTGATGGCAATGTACAAAAGAGCGTGCACAGCTGTAAGGACGTAGGACGGGAACAGTGGTGAGTTTGAGGTGAAGGTGGGAGTGCATCAGGGGGTCGGTACTAAGTCCACTACTATTTGTAGCTGTGATGGAGGTGCTGGCTCAGAACGTAAAGGAGGGTTTACCGTGGAAGTTGTTGTATGCAGATGATCTGGTGTTGATTGCGGAAAGTATGGATGGACTGAAGGAAAAGATGAACAAGTGGAAGGAATGTATGGAGACAAAAGGTCTGAAGGTGAATATCGGAAAGACGAAGGTGATGGCAAGTGGTAAAGCATGTGGTGAGGTGGAAAGAACTGGGAAGTGGCCGTGTGCTGTGTGCAGGAAGGGTGTCGGAGTGAACTCCATTCAATGTACAATGTGCGCTGAGTGGGTTCATCAAAAATGTAGTGGTCTGAGAGGGTCATTTACCAGTGTGGCAGCTACATTCAAATGTAAGGTGTTCACAGAGGGAGCTGCAGATGGAGGAAATGTTGAGTTGGATCTTGGAGACGGCGTGAAGCTGGAAGGTGTGAAAACATTTTGCTACCTCGGAGACATGCTGAATGGAGAAGGTGGATCAGACTCGGCAACGGTTGCTCGAGTGAGATGTGCATGGAAGAAGTTTCGGGAACTGAGTGGCGTGCTGATGAGGAGAGTGTCGCTGAAGCTGAAGGGAAAGGTGTATGCTGCATGTGTGAGAAGTGTTATGATTTATGGGAGCGAGACATGGGTAATGAACGTAGAGCAGCAACGAAGGCTGGAAAGGGTGGAAATGCGAATGGTTCGCTGGATGTGCGGAGTATCGTTGAGAGAGAGGAATACAAATGATGAATTGCGAAAGATGATGGGAATATTGCCTGTGATTGATGCTGTGAAGAGGAACAGGTTGAGATGGTTTGGTCATGTGTTGAGGAAGGATGAAAGTGACTGGTTGAGAAGAGTGATGGAAATTAATGTAGAAGGAAGTAGAGGACGGGGAAGACCGAGAAAGACTTGGCTGAAGATGGTGGAAGAAGAAATGCGGGCAAGGGGGTTAACAAGGAGAGATGCAGAAAATAGGGCAAAATGGAGAAGATTGTCATGGGGACCGCATGGCTAACCCCCGCTCTAGCAGGGAAAATGGCCTTAAAATGCATGTTGTTGTTGTTGTATCAATGATCTCTCTGACTCTGGAAAATTCCCTTTATCTATTTGCTGACGACTCCACCCTCTACCATGACATCCCTCATCCTTCAGATAGACAGGCGGCAGACTCGTCCATCTCTTCAGACTTTCAATCCTGACAAATCTCACACTCTCACTCTCTCTCTCTCTCTGAAAGGACCATATCGCAAACCCTCCCATATATTTTCTTTCCAATCCTCCTGAGGAGGTTCAGTCACTCAAAAACTCATGGTTCTCACTATCAGCCATGATCTTTGTTGGACAAACCACATTTTAAAGTGGGCATCCTCCATCATGCAAAGTTGTTCCTTGGCACACCTGAACTATCCACCTACAAGGCCTTTATCTATACTATAGCTTGATGGAGTACTGCTCTCCACTCTGGGCTGGCTCCCCTGCCAAATACATTGGTCAGCTTGATGCCATGTAAACGAAGGCCTTCAATATTATTGGAATCTCCCACGATGAAGCTGAGTAAGGATGACACTTTCCCGCCGATGATGCTTTCCCACCTCAGACAGGAGGCCGGTGGTCTCTCTCTGTCTTCTACCACCTCCTTTCCACTCTTTCCGTGCTTTCTTTTCCCAGATATCTGCAGGGCACAAACAATCTACCATCAACCCCTTTCTCGTGAAATTCCCCAAATCCAGGACCACTGCTCACCTCCACTCATTCGGTCCTCTTTTTCATGCATATAGAACCAACTTCCACATTCTCACCAATGTCATTCTTCTCTCCAAGTCTTCAAAACAGCTGTTCACCACCATATCAGATAATCCCAATCCAAAATCATGATCTTTTCAACGTTTGATTATTTTGTGTCCCTTTTCTCCTATTTGTGGAACCGCCTTCAATCGCTCTTCCCTTCAGGGCTTCAAGTAAGCGTTTTCCCGCTACATCCTGCCGTCCCCCATCCTTCCTAGCTCAACCATCTTACCAAGTGTAAGTTTTTCCTCCCTTCCTCTTTTTCTCCTTTCCTGTTCATTCTCTTGCTTATTGGGTCCAACAGTTGCCCTACTCATTTTGTTTCAACAGTTGCCCTCAGTCATTTTGCTCATCCATGAGCCTCGGGTTGTTGAAAAAAAGTTTCTGTAATCTCCTGGACTGGCATAATCAGGAACCACATTGAGTAACGATGTCATCCAGGGTCCATCCTGGCTCAGTTTTACTGAGAACTGAACCAACAAGAATGGGAGAGGCTCTGGTTACCCAATCACTAAGGCTTGCTGGCAAGTCTTGTATCGCATTTTCTAGAAGGCCAAATGACTAATTAATTAATTGGTTATTGATCTAAAGTTGATGCTGATGTCTTTAGTATTAGCCTGGAAAAAGACTTCCTCCCTTCTCCTGATCCCAGCTGAGAAAGTGAAAGGAGATGCAACAAATGCTGAGATTCTGGGCCTGCAACCTGGTACGAAGTACTCAGTTAGTGTGCTGGCTATGACCAAAGCAGGACAAGGACCTCACAGTCCTGAACAGGTCTTTATCACGCCCTTATATGGTATGAATCACTGACTACATTATACCGTACACAATGCTGACAAAAATGACAATTGTCCTCATTTCTGCTTTCATCCATCAATTTCCATCTTTCTGTGCCTTTCGTTTCCCCATTACTGTGTGTGAAGCACATTAACCTGCTGGGCAATTCTCAAAATGACATGGTGGCATTCAACAAGGAAGCCATGTTTCTCAAGTCATGCGTGCTTCGTTATATATTCCTCTCTAGCACACGGGGAGCTACAGGTTCAAGTGGTCATTCCCTGTTTGCTGGTTCTACTGTTCATTTCATGTGGTGTTACTATCCTGCATCGTCGAGGAAGGTACACAGTGGAGGGAATTCTGGGTTGTGAAGAAGAAGGTTAGGGATGTGAGGAAGGCTTGTCAAGTGATGCAATATTACCAGGAAGAGGGTATTTGTGCAAGTCGGGGCAGAAAATCAAAATTAGTAGTTGTGCATTGTTCAGAACTTAGAAAGTATCACCTACTGTGCCTTCAGAAAGTATTCACACCCCTTGACTTTGTCACATTTTGTTGTATTACAGCCTGAACTAAAAATGGATTAAATTTAATTGTTTTTCTCACTGATCGACACATAATACCCCATAATGTCAAAGTGGAATTCTTTTTCAGGAGTTTTTTAATAAAATAATTCAAAATGAAAAGCTGAAATGTCAAGTCAATAAGTATTCGACCCTTTTGTGTCAATAAATGACACTCCACATCGAGCTCAGGTGCATCCAATTCCCTTTGATCATCCTTGACACGTCTCTACAACTTGATTGGAGTCCACCTGTGGCGAATTAAACTGATTGGACACGATTTAGAAAGAAATACAGATTTCTGCGCAATGTCCAACAGTTGGCAGTTCATGTCAGAGCAAAAACTCAACCATGAAGTCCAAGGAACTGTCCGTAGAACTCCGAGATAGAATTGTGAGGAGGCATAGATCTGGGGAAGGGTATAAAACAATTGATACAGTCTTTGAAATGGAAAGAATGTGGAACTACCCAGACTCTTCCTATAGCTGGCCATCCGATCAAACTGAGTAACAACAGTCTCTGCAGCACTTCACAAAATCTAGGCTTTATGAGAGAGTGGCCAGACAGAAGCCACTCCTGAGAAAAAGGAACATGACAGCATGCCTGGAGTTTGCAAAAAGGCACGTGAAAGACTCTGAGAGCCTGAGGCAAAAGATTCTGTGTTCTCATGAGACGAAAATTGAACTCTTTGGCCTGAATGCAAAGAACTATGTCTGACGGAAAGCGAGCACAGCTCATCATCCATCTAACACCATCCCTACCGTGAAGCATGGTGGTGGCAGCATCATGCTATGGGGATGCTTTTCAGTGGCAGGGACTGGGAGACCTGTAATGATCGAGGGAACAATGAATGGAGACAAATACAGGTGAATCCTTGAGGAGAACCTGCTTCAGAATGCAAAAGACCTTAGACTGCGGCGAAGTTTACGTTCTAACAAGACAATTGACTCAGGAGGTTGAATACTTATGGCATTTAGATATACTGTATATGTATTGCATTAAAAAAAAAAAATTTAATTCTAAAAAAAACTCCACTTTGACATTATTGGGTATTATGTGTAAAGCCTGGTGTTGGCTTAGCGGTTAGGGTGCCGGCTTGGGATCCTAGGATCCTGGGTACGAATCCCGGTCGATTGCTGAATTAATGCCAGGGGGGTTGACTCAGCCTGTCATCCTTCCGAGGTCGGCAAATTGAGTACCAGCTTGCTGGGATGAATGAGCCCGGTGTGTACCCCGGTTTAGAATAGGTACACCGTATCCCTGCGCATCGTAAGAGTGTGACCAAGGGTTGGCGTCAGGAAGGGCATCCGGCCATAAAAACATTGCCTCAAACAGGGAACCATGAATGTCATGGGGCCCGCAAGGCTAACCCCCGCTCTAGTGGGAAAATGGCCTTAAAACGATCATTCATTCATTCATTCATATTCATGTGTATATGAGTAACAAAAAAAAATCTCAAATTAATCCATTTTAAATTCAGGCTGCAACACAACCAAATGTGAAAAAGTCACGGGGTGTGAATACTTTCTGAAGGCACTGTGTATACAGGAGGTCCTGGAAATTATTTTATATTGATGCCTTTCCTTATTCACTCTTGAAACTTCCCCCAGGCTGAAGCAGCACCTGTGGCCAGCCATCCCTGATCTTGAAAACACAACACTCAGAATATTTTTGGTATGTTTGTTTCCCTTTCGTTATCATTTCTATCATTGATGTCATGTCGGGGTAGTTTTGGGATGGATAGCTTGCTCCACTCGCCGATTGGCTTGGTAAGGGTTGCTTGCAATATGGTTGATACGGAAAGGCTGGCTTGGCAAGCAACAACTAACGCAACAAAGCCCTGGTGTGGGAATCTAAGCTTTGATTCTTCTTCTTTCAGATGCAGCACGAGGCTGCAGGGTAGCATCATTGGCTGAGGGTGCGATTGTGCCGTTGATGTAGGTAAGGGCAGGAATTTGGAGTTTGTTCAGGGTGTTGGCGATTGCTGGACTACCGAAAAGTCAAATGTCCACCAAGCTCAGACCCCCAACAGAAAACCTTATCTGAAATTTCAGGAGTTAGCAATTTTCCATGTTGACATCAAAACTATAATGTCCCAAGTTGGAGCACAATTTTGCTTGGAAAGTTGATCTCTCATTTACAGGACACATTGAACAGTTTGTGTCAATAATGCAAAATATCCATGGCTGTTTGCATGTTGACATCATGTGTTCTTCTTTTGCTTTAGCATTTATTTATGGAGATGGTAACCTTATACATGCTGTTCGCTGACTCACAACTGATTTCAATTCTGCCACAGGAGTCTCAAGCCACGCAAAGCCTGAGCAAACACCAGGCCATGGCTCGGACAACCAACGAGAGTCTTTCAGTCTCTGCAGTTGTGGAAGTACCTTTTCTGAACCTTGTACAACCTCTATGCACTTCAGCTCCAGCTCTTGACAACCTTTGCCAAGGCTCCGAGATGGATGAAGACCACAAAGAACCATGTGACCCTTTGGATTCATATCAGGACCATGGTGGTCCAACGTGGAATGAGATCATGAATGAGCAACAGGTAGATAATGAGAATGACTTTGAGGTGAGTCTGAATGAATGCCACAAGGAAAGTTATGAAAATGAGTCGAGGCTGGACATCGATGCACCTTATGAATCTAACATGGAATCCGGAAATGAACCAACAGAATTACCTTCAACAATGCCATCTGATAGCAGGCACGATGGCCCATTGACGGAGCCTTGTTCCTCTCCTGATGTTCGGCATCGTACCTCCCAAATCCCTAGTACATGGGATAGTGACTATGAAAGGCAGATATTTGCCAAAAGTCTGGAAATGGGCTCCACTGGGATCATCAGCAAGGTTCCTTTAATTCACTCTGATAAGGCCAAACTTCAGCCTGGAGAGGTTTACCCTTCACTACAGCACCTAGACATGGAGCAGAAAACCATTGATGCTGCTGAGCCAATTAGCACAGACTTTAGCTTCCTGCTAGCCCTTAAGTAAACAGCACTCTTATTAGTAGCTTACTAGTTTATGATCAGGAATGTCTGACAAGGCCCAGATCTCTAACTCTCACTGTGTACAGAAGTGCAAGCTGGAATGCAGAAGCCCAACCGCCCCCCAGTGAGAGTAGTCCTCCGTTTTGGAGCATTAAAAAAAAAAAATTTGTGTACAACATCGAGGCTCGTGTAAAAGCTAACATTAATCACATCAAAACAAACTGACATTAAAAAAACATATGATCAAGGGAGACAAAATGTGGAGAGAGAGGGAAGCACACAAGTACAACAGTAGAGACAGGGATGTCGGGAGATCTGTGGGATGGAGAGGGCTTGGGGGGAGGAGGCATGGGAAGGGGGGTGGGAGAGGGATAAAACACATGGACACTGCTAGGACTTCCAGGAAAGAAGTCGGTATTTCAAAAAAGTGGATCTGGGCTGAATTAACGGGGGTAGAAAAGATCAAGGTTTTGGATGGGGGAAGATAAGAGATGGAGGTTAACAGCCGTTTTAAAGACCTGAGGGAGGAGTGGGATTGAAGAGAGTGAGGGAGTTTGTTCCAGAGGTGAGAGCAAAGAGGAATGAAGGAGTGAAGGTGAGCAGAGAGTCTTGATTTTGGCAGTTTCACCATAAGAGGGTTGCTGGTAGATCTTGTGCGTCCTGTAGGAATATTTGGCGGACAGAGCACAGACAGAGCTGGGGGGAGCTAGGCTGGAGAGGAGTCGGTAGAAGACAGAAAGTTTGCGGTGAGTGAGTGAAAGGCCCTCACAATCAGCTTCATCACGAGAGATTCCATTGATTCTGAAAGCATTGGTTTCAACAGCGTGAAGCCGAGCTAGGTGTGATGCAGGAGCGCCAACCCAGAGGGGAGAACAGTATTCCATTGAGCTGTGGATGAAAGCCTTGTATGTGTTGAGGAGCTCAGGTGTGCCAAGGAAGGACATTGCACGACGGAGGATGCCCAGTCGGCGACTGGCTTTGGAGGCCAGCTTGGGATATGTGGTTTTCCCAGGAAAGATCATGGCAGATTGTGAGACCCAAAAGCTTGAGTGACAGAACTTCTTGGAGAGGATTGTTCAGAAAGTAGATGGGAGGGTTGTCCAGTCGGTCTTTTCAGAGAGACATCGTAAGAGTGTGAAATTTGTCAGGATTGAAAGACATGTTCCATTTGTTTAACCAGTCTGTGACTTTCTCCAGGTCTGCAGAGAGTGAGGAGGCTGCAGACTGCCGATCTGAGGGATGAGGTATGGAGTGGCAGAGAGTGGAGTCATCAGCAAAGAGATAGAGTGGATTTTCAAGAGAGTCAGAGAGATCATTGTTGAAGACCAGAAAAAACACAGGGCCCATAACACTGCCTTGGGGAACTCCAGCCTGAACAGGAAGGGGATATTTGAGAGAAACCCATTCAGGGCCACACGTTGACTACGACTAGAGAGGAAGTCCGCAAGCCATGCGTGGAGATTTCTATGGATACCAAAGGAGGAGCGTTTGGTGAGCAGAGCGGGGAACCAGACCGTATCGAAGGCACGTGATATGTCAAGGAAGACAGCTCTAATTTCCTGTTTGACATTGAGGACCTCCATCCATTGTTGAGACAGCAGAAGCAGCATGTCTGTTCCTGGTCTGAAACCTAGTCTGAAACCAAATTGATGATCAGAGATCAAGCCATTGGAGAAGAGGAAAGATTTGATATCCGAAGCAATGATGGATTCCATGACTTTGCTGATAATTGGGAGCAGGCTGATTGGTCTGTAGT
Source organism: Myxine glutinosa (assembly GCF_964187855.1). Taxonomy (NCBI): domain Eukaryota; kingdom Metazoa; phylum Chordata; class Myxini; order Myxiniformes; family Myxinidae; genus Myxine; species Myxine glutinosa. The sequence goes on from NC_136272.1 coordinate 26,508,920, forward strand.
TGCAAGAATCTGTTTTTGCACCTTTTTTGTGTGAAGTGGTAATGTTGGCTGATTTCCAAGCTGATGTCAGATGACCTTGAGCAAAAGAGAGGCTGAAGAGAACACAGAGAGGTTGAGATAGAACGGCAGAGCAGGATTGTAGGACCCGTGAGCTGATGCCGTCTGGTCCAGTTGCAGAATCAGAGTAGGGGATTGACGGAAACTTCTCCACCTTGTCAGGAGAGAAGGACACAGAGTCCAGGAGCAGCTGGGTACAACTGGGTACGGTGGGTAAAGAGAGAGACGGGTTTGGAACACAAGATTTTGAGGCAAACGCAGAGTTGAGGCATTCAGCTTTTCCACATGCGGAGTCAGCTGTGTATCCATTTGAGGTAAGGGAGGGGATGGAGGGGGAACAAACACCAGAAACGGATTTGACCAGATGCCACCAGGATTTGGAAGACGGAGACAGGTTTGACAGATCAATCTTGAGAGTGGAGAGATATTGTTTCCTGGCTCTCCTGAGGGTGGACACACACTTGTTCCGGGCTTTGTGAAAGGAAATGAGATTGCCTTCGATTGGATTTTCCCTCCAGGAGGCTAAGGCAAGTTGTTTCAGGGTAGCTGCCTCACCACAAGATTCCATGTACTAGGGGCGGAGGAAGGGTATGACAACTGAAGACGAAATGGGATAAATCTGTGTACGAAAGGGAGCAATTTACTTTGGAAGAATTCCCAGGATGAGTTGATGTCAGAGGCAGGAGATATTAACTCATTGTTGATGTCAGATATTAACTCATTTAAAACTGCAATAAGTCGATGTATCAAAGTATGAGGAACAGCAGAGCATTCCATGTATGTGCTTAATTAGCTTTTCAAGAAATAAATCTTCTTCTTCATCATCTTCCTCAATTCCCTTTTGTGGGGTGGGGCCGAATGGTACCAAACTGCTGCTGCTGGCCTACCTTTAGTGAAATACTCCTCCACTGCCCTCTAACCCCAGCCAACTCAACATATAAAAGTTTGACTGAAAACAAATATTTCAAGAAATAAAATTAGAAGAAAAGTGCCTATTTGGGAAGGTTGGGCCGATGGTAAAAATATTTTTTATTGCATCTCACTTGGTTGAAGATATGCACAAGTTGGGTTAATGATTGCATTTTGAACGCACTGAATGTTTGATCGACCCACATGCATTCCTGTTGACTCGTTCCGCAGCGGAGCGGTAACTGCATTCCTATCAGAGGACTGCAGAGACCTGAGGCAGCTTTCTTAGGGTTCTCCGATTCATTAAATTATCTCGTTTGCACTGCTCCTCAATAGTCAATTAACCTTGTTCTGGCTTAACAATGAGCCAGGATCCTCAAAAGACAAGACAAGCATTTGTTTGAAGTCTAACTTGGAAGAGTTACGATGTTGGGAAACTTTTAGTTATTTAAAAATAAAAAAAACGAGGCTTGCCTTCTGTCCAAAGCCAATTGCTCTTTGTCTCTCTCTCTCTCTCTCTCTCTCTCGCTCTCTCTCTCTCTCGCTCTCTCTCTCTCGCGCTCTCTCTCTCTCTCTCGCGCTCTCTCTCTCTCACGCTCTCTCTCTCTCACGCTCTCTCTCTCTCTCGCGCTTTCTCTCTCTCTCTCTCGTTCTCTCTCTCTCTCTCTCTCTCTCTCTCTCTCTCTCTCTCTCGCACTCTCTCTCTCTCTCTCGCGCTCTCTCTCTCTCACGCGCTCTCTCTCTCTCTCACGCTCTCTCTCTCTCTCTCTCTCGCGCTCTCTCTCTCTCGCTCTCTCTCTCTCTCTGGCGCTCTCTCTCTCTCTCTTGCGCTCTCTCTCTCTCTCTCTCTCGCGCTCTCTCTCTCTCTCTCTCTCGCGCGCTCTCTCTCTCTCTCTCTCTCTCTCTCTCTCTCTCTCGCGCTCTCTCTCTCTCTCGCACTCTCTCTCTCTCTCTCGCGCTCTCTCTCTCTCGCTCTCTCTCTCTCTCTGGCGCTCTCTCTCTCTCTTGCGCTCTCTCTCTCTCTCGCGCTCTCTCTCTCTCTCTCTCTCGCGCGCTCTCTCTCTATCTCTGCTCTTTCTTATGCTTCTTCTTCTTCAGATAATGAAATATCATGTTATGTGAGTCACAAAAGATGAGCCACAGAGGAAACTGAATGGATTACAGAGTTTGTGCAATGGTTATATATTAGTTGCATGTTAAACTTATTGTATTAAAGCATATATCTCCTCAATCTAGGCTGGAAATGGCTTCACTACATTTGCTTTGCCTGGAGATTATGTTTGGCCCGAAGATCGCTTTGAAAGAATGTAATAAACTACAAATTTAGACAGTTGGACACCGTTTAAAATGGTTTCCAGACAATGGCCGATTGTTGCGCTTTTGGAACAAAGATCATCAGCGGACGTTGTATGCAGGGTAGTTCATGGTACACTGCAAAGCATGTAACAAGGCCTAGGTAAATGTGATGAGGATACGCTTCCTTCCGTACCAATCGGCATTCCTCCTCCTTCCCCCTCCAACAGTGTTCTCAACTTGAAGTCATGAATCAATCGTCTAGATATTACATTTTCCCATATTCTTTCTTTGCTTTGTCACCCAGGGGGCCCCTCTTGGTTTTGGGGCTCGACCCTTCCCCTGTGGTGTTAATAAAAGAAAAATATAAGGAGCTTGGACAAGAAGTCCATTTGTCAAATCATGCTTATCTATATTATAAAAGAGATGTTTCTCTTTCTCAGAGATGGCCGAACGAATCTTCGTCACACTTTCAGAGGTTCATCAGTGAGTATCGGAGAGTGTTTTAGGCAAAACAAATTTGAAACAAAAGGTTGGATTTGTTTTTGTTTAATCACTCTATAAGTGCCTAATTCTTTGTAGCTCGGTGAAAGGTAATATTAAATAATCACTGACCCCATCCATTAGTGGGTGTTTAGGCCCCCACAAAAAAATAGAAAAAAAAATGATTTTTTTCAAAATGCCAGCAGGATTAGAACATCACCGGAAATGCGTGGTACTCCTGCTCGTGCTCGATAAAATCAATTAGATGTATCAGTTTATCGATGTATGGAGTCGACAGAACATCGATCGAAGTGCAGTCGTGGCCAAAAATATTAGCACCCTTGCACTTTTTTCAAATAATGCACCATTTCTTCCAGAAAACTTGAAATTTAAATTATTTTGGTATCCACATTTGTATTTCTTTGGTTTACAGTGGAACAAAACAAAAAAAGGTGAAAAAATTACAAAATCTTAGCTTATTCCACACAGAAATCCTAAAATAGCCTGGACAATATTATTGGCACCTTTGAGAAGTTGCTATAAATAATTAGATTTCAAGCAGGTGATTCTCCTTTACTTTGGAATTGAACTCACCTGTGGTGAGTTGCAGGTGCGTGCAATATAAAAATAAATAGCACCGCAAAGCAGGCGTAACCCCTCAGCCCATGCATGGTGGAAACCAATTTCAAGATGGCTGCCGTGGCGGCGATATTGAAAATCGCAGCGCGTCCATTTTCAAAAGGAACCTTCCTCTACTCAACCCCAACACACTGCAAAAATGGATTTAATCGGACAAGCCGTTCTGCTTGAAATTGACGGAAACCAATTTCAAGATGGCTGCCGTGGTGGCCATATTGAAAATCGCAGCGCGCCCCTGAACCTTCCTCTACTCAACCCCAACACACACTGCAAACATGGATTTAATCGGACAAGCCGTTCTGCTCGAAATTGATGGAAAACCAATTTCAAGATGGCTACCGTGGCGGCCATATTGAAAATCGCAGCACGCCCATCTTCCGAAGGAACCTTCTACTCAACCCCAACACACACTGCAAAAATGAATTTAATCGGACAAGCCGTTCTCTCGAAATTGACGGAAACCAAAAGTTGACGGACGCCTGTGACGACAATACCCCTTAGCCCCAATTTGGGCTGAGGGGTGAAAAATCACTCATTCAACCAGTTTGGAATAGAGAAAAAGGAGTCATTCTGCTGTTTTGTGTCACAGTTGTACCACAATGAGCATTGAGCATAGGAGAAAATAAAGAAAACCAGAGACTTCTCTGAGGAGGTCAGACACAACATTGTAGCCAAGCATTGACAATCTAAAGGCTACAAGTCCATCTCCAGAGATCTTGATGTTCCTGTTCCACCATACGCAATGTTATCAGGAAGTTTAAGGCCCATGGCAATGTAGCCAACCTCCCTGGACGTGGCCGCAAGTGAAAACTTGATCGAAGATTGCAGCAAAGGATTGTTCGAATGGTGGAGAAAGCACCTTGATCAACTGCCAAACAGATTCAAGCTGACCTTCAGATACAAGGTATGACAGTTTCAACTCGCACCATCAGCTCAGCCATCCCAATCCCCTCAATGAAAGGGGGTTCTATGGTAGGAGACCCAGGAGGACCCCACTGCTGAGAGAGATATATATATATATATATATATATATATATATATATATATATATATATATATATAAATATATATATATATATATATATATATGAAAGTCTAACAAAGACATAAGTCTAAACAAACTGGAGTTTGCCAAAACACACCTGAACAAGCCAAAATCCTTCTGGGAGAATGTCTATGGACAGATTGACCAAATTCGAGCTTTTTGGTAAAGCACATCATTTCTATGTTTACAGAAACAAATGAAGCCTTCAAAGAAAAGAACACCTTCCCTACAGTCAAACATGGAGGAGGTTCAGTGATTTTTGGGGGTTGCTGTGCTGCCTCTGGCATTGGGAGCCTTGACTGTGTGCATGGCATCATGAAATCAGATTATCAAGGCATTTTGGAGCGCAATGTCAACCCAGTGTCAGAAAGCTGGGTCTCCGTCTCGAAGGTCATGGGTCTTGCAGCAGGACAATGATCTCAAAACACACTTCAAAAAGCACCAGGAATGGTTCAAGACAAAACGCTGGACTGTTCTGAAGTGTCCAGCAATGAGTCCAGATGTAAATCCCATTGAACACCTGTGGAGAGATCTGAAAACAGCAGTTGGGAAAAGAAAGGCACCCTTTACATCTGGAAGAACTGGAGCAGTTTGCAGAAGAAGAGTGGGCCAAACTGCCAGTAGCGAGGTGGAGGAAGCGCTTGACTGCAGTTATTTTGTCCAAAGGCTGTGCTACCGAATATTAAGTCTCGGGTGTCAATAATTTTGTCAATGCCATTTCTTTTTATTTTCTGATTTAATAGGATATTTTAAGTTCTGAATCAAAAACAACGGTTCTGTATATTAACAGTGAAATAAATAATTGTGGAGACCACATACTTTTATCAATTTCAACTTATTTATAGAGAAAATTGTGAGTTATTTGAAAAAAGTGCAAAGGTGCCAATATCTTTGGCCACGACTGCATGCTAACCTTGCTATGGGAAGCAAGGAGAAGCCGACATTGAGCGTGTTTAACCTTCATCGGATTTCACATCGATCGACTGATTTCTCTGGGTGGGTGGACAACAGTAAAACAAGCACAGTGATGTCACCAGGCTGTTTTGTTTCCTTTATAAAAAATGTTTTTGGGGGGTGAAGTAGGGTTGGGTGGGGAATGAACCCCGACAGCACAATCACCTTTTGATGTGACGCTCGCAAGGGTTGACGTCACACTGAGCACATGACACCGCCAAACTATGACTCGTAAATAATTTGTGACTTTCTCGTTATTTAATCTCCTGGCATTGGTATTTATTACTTTTAACGTTTATCTTCCTGTAAATAATTGTTCCTGTCTGGCCTTCCCAATCAACTTATCAGTTGCAGTTACTCCCTTTTTAGCTTCTTCACCTTCCTCCAGTCTAAAAAAAACCCCTTCAATTCCCATTGCAAACATTGCTGTCTCCTTTCTGTTTAGCCTCTGGCCTTTTTCATTGCATTGCTTTCTCTTCTTATTAAACTCTCCAAATCCAGGCTCACCCATTTGCTGCTTATTTTCCCACCTGTATAAACAAATTCCCCAGTGTGTTCAGTCCCATTCTTACCTCCAGGGATTCAAGACACCTGTTCATCACTACCTCAGCCTCAGGTCCATACCCATACAATACCTAACATACCCATATTGAGATGTGGAATTCGGGATAGTATGGTAAGGCTGCTAGATTTCAGGAAGGCAAACTTTGAAGGTATGAGAAGAGAGTTAGGTGCTCTAGATTGGGAAAAGATAACGAGTGGTCAGTCGGCATCAGAAAAATGGGCAACCTTCAAGGAGCAATTGTGTAGCGTGCGGAGTAGGTATATTCCAGTGAGAAGTAGATGTATAGTCACAGAGCATCAGAAAAATGGGCAACCTTCAAGGAGCAATTGTGTAGCGTGCGGAGTAGGTATATTCCAGTGAGAAGTAGATGTATAGTCACAGAGCATCAGAAAAATGGGCAACCTTCAAGGAGAAATTGTGTAGCGTGTGGAGTAGGTATATTCCAGTGAGAAGTAGATGTATAGTCACAGAGCATCAGAAAAATGGGCAACCTTCAAGGAGCAATTGTGTAGTGTGCGGAGTAGGTATATTCCAGTGAGAAGTAGATGTATAGTCACAGAGCATCAGAAAAATGGGCAACCTTCAAGGAGCAATTGTGTAGCGTGCGGAGTAGGTATATTCCAGTGAGAAGTAGATGTATAGTCACAGAGCATCAGAAAAATGGGCAACCTTCAAGGAGCAATTGTGTAGCGTGCGGAGTAGGTATATTCCAGTGAGAAGTAGATGTATAGTCACAGAGCATCAGAAAAATGGGCAACCTTCAAGGAGCAATTGTGTAGCGTGCGGAGTAGGTATATTCCAGTGAGAAGTAGATGTATAGTCACAGAGCATCAGAAAAATGGGCAACCTTCAAGGAGCAATTGTGTAGCGTGCGGAGTAGGTATATTCCAGTGGGAAGTAGAGGTATAGTCACAGAGACCAGGGTGGATAACCAAGACGTTGACGGTGATCTTTCCAAATTTTCAGGTGGCACTAAGCTTAGAGGTAAGGTTTAGAAGTAAAGAGAGAGGTGGGGTAATGGAATTCTGGAAAGTCTTGATACTTTAATGGATTAGGCAACAGATTCGCAGATGAAGTTCAACATAAGGAAATGTAAAATGCTGGGGTTGGGTAAGTATTATGAAAATATGGACGACAAAAAACCAGGGGGTCATAATAGAATAACACCACAGCAATAATTTAGCAAAGGCTATTTTTTTTTGTTTGTTTGTTTTTGTATACAAGATCGAGGCTCGTGAAAGAGCTAACATTAATCACACAAAAAGTCAAACCAACACATAAAACATATAATAAGGGGAGCGGCAGACAAGATGGGGAGAGAGGGGGAAGGACACAAACACAACATTTGAGAGCAGGGACATCGAGAGATCTGTGGGAGTGAGAGGGCTTGGGGGGAGGTGGGAGAGGTATAAAACATGGACACTGCAAGGACTTCCAGGAAAGAAGTTGGAATTTCAAAAAAAGTGGATCTGGGGTGAATTAGCAGGGGTAGAAAAGATCAAGGTTTTGGATGGGGGAAGATAAGAGATGGTAGTGAACAGCTGTTGTAAAGACCTGGAGGGAGGAGTGGGATTGAAGGGAGTGGGGGAGTTTGTTCCAGAGGCGGGAGAAGAGAGGAATGAAAGAGTGAAGGTGAGCAGCGAGCCTAGATTTTGGCAGTTTAACCATAAGAGGGTTGCTGGCAGATCTTGTGCGACCTCTAGGAATATTTGGGGGACAGAGCACAGAGAGCTGCGGGAGAAAGGCCGGATAAGAGTCGGTAGAAGACAGAAAGTCCACCAACCTGCATGCGGTGAGTGAGTGAAAGGCCCTCAGAATCAGCTTCATCGTGGGAGATTCTAATGATTCTGAAAGCTTTGGTTTCTACAGTGTGAAGCCGAGCCAGGTGTGAGGCAGGAGCACCAGCCCAGAGGGGAGAACATTATTCCATTGAGCTGCGGATGAAAGCCTTGTATGTGGTGAGGTGATCAGGTGTGCCAAGGAAGGACTTCGCACGACGGAGGATGCCCAGTCGGCGACTGGCTTTGGAGGCCAGCTTGGCAATGTGGTTTTCCCAGGAAAGATCATGGCAGAAAGTGAGACCCAAAAGCTTGAGTGACAGAACTTCTTGGAGAGGATTGTTGAGAAAGTAGATGGGAGGGTTGTCCAGTTGGTCTTTTCGGAGAGACATAGTAAGAGTGTGAGATTTGTCAGGATTGAAAGACATGTTCCACTTGTTTGACCAGTCTGTGATTTTGTCCTGGTCTGCAGAGAGTGAGGAGGCTGCTGTCTGCCGATCTGAGGGTTGAGATATGGAGCGGCAGAGAGTGGAGTCATCAGCAAAGAGATAGAGAGGATTTTCCAGAGAGTCGGAGAGATCATTGATGAAGACCAGAAAAAGCACAGGGCCAAGAACACTGCATTGGGGAACCCCAGCCTGAACAGGAAAGGGAGATGAAAGACACCCATTCAAGGCCACACGTTGACTACGACCAGAGAGGAGGTCCGCAAGCCATGCGTGGAGATTTCCATGGATACCATCGGAGGAGAGTTTTATTTGGTGAGCAGAGCGGGGTGCCAGACCGTATCGAAGGCATGTGATATGTCAAGGGAGACAGCTCTGATTTCCTGTTTGGCATTGAGGACCTCCATCCATTGTTGAGACAGTAGAAGCAGCATGTCCAGAGAAGAGTGACCTGGTCTGCAACCAAATTGATGATCACAGATCAAGCCATTGGAGAAGGGGAAGGATTTAATGTCAGAAGCGATGATTGATTCCATGACTTTGCTGATAATTGGGAGCAGACTGATTGCTCTGTCGTTGCAAGGATCTGTTTTTGCACCTTTTTTGTGTAAAGCGGTAATGTTGGCTGATTTCCAAGATGCTGGCAGATGACCTTAAGCAAAAGAGTGTGAAACGAACAGAGAGAGGGTGGGAAAGAGCGGCAGAGCAGGATTTTAGAACCCGTGGTCTGATGCCATCTGACGTGGCATGGCTTATTAGCGTGGGAAACCAACTTTATTCCAGTCATGAAAGCACAAGGCAAGCTATAATGGCGGTGATCCAAAGGCAGAAGCAAAAAGCACCCGAGGGTGCTCACGCGGCAACCATACAGCATTCTACCGCTTTATTAAGGTCAATGTTTTGAGCAAAGTCGTCCTACATACCGCTGCTGGGGGAATGGTGTTCAATTTAGTGATTAGACATGTTAGGAGTGTCTCATCCTATGTTTGTCTTCGTCTGAAACCGGTTTGTGTCTGGGCTGGGCCATCATGACGGCGTCACAGAGCATAGCGGCCGTCCTTTTGATCAGGTCACTGGAATGATGCTGGTGATTGGCTGGATCTTAGTCAAATGTGAGGACTGCAGTAGCATGGTGAGAGGTCAGGGGTGTGACTGTGGCATTTGGACATTGGTCCACTCAGACTGACAACTTTGGCCCCACCCTGGAGGTGTGGAAGATCGGTGAGTGTGAGGCTGTGCCCTCACTTCTCGTGCTCTTCACGCCACTGCTCTCCTTCACCTCATTTACTGCCCTGCTCGTTCATGAACCCCACTGGCAGGAGAAAGAGGACGCAGACCTATGCACCAGCAGCGCCCTGCCCATGACCGGGACGCATTACCTTAAAACCCAGCACGGTTCTGAGTGAATAGGTGCTGTGCATGTGGTACCTCGACATTTGCATCAAATTCTGTCTCGTCTTGCATTGTGTGTATTTATCGCTTTTCTTGGTGTTGGGATTCACAGCATTTGTTGCCCTCTGGAAAGAAATCTATTTATTTACGATCACATGCCTATCATCTCGCAACGTTTAGTCCATTGGGTTTCTTGGAGGGAAGTTAAGGGGACGTTAAGGCCACAATCCTATGATAATTGCACCTTTTGAGGTCACTGAAGGCTGTCCGATAAAACCATATCGGATCCAATATTGATTGGTCGAGCTAAATCTGTTGTCAGCGTCTTGTGCAGACAAGCCTGCAGGTCGTGGCTTGCACAGGTCCATCTGCTTAGGTGTTAACCACTTAACCCAACCTGCTGGTGGGCCGTACACGTGACAATATTCCTTCTGCTTATCGTTAATTACACTGTGTACCTCATTGCTCAACCACCCTGGTCTTCTTCTGCCTCTGGATTTACATGTCACTAGAATATACTTACTCTGTATGCTGCACGTTTGCTCCTTGAAGGTTGCCCGTTTCTCTGGTTGCCCGACTGATTGCACTCCTGGTAGTTTATCTCAAACTTTAACAACTAACTTTCTCCTCATACCCTCAAAGCTTGTTTGGTGTCTTACGTCAGTCTGACTGTATTTTTGACAGCGATAGACTCGGTCGTTACTTATCCAATCTCAACCAAACTTGACAGGAGGACTATGGGCCACATGATGGAGGCTGTGCCGACTTAATTTGCCCCGCCCTCCCCCAAGGGGGTTTTCTGCCTTGGGCGAAATCCATGTTGAGGTGTACATCCATGTTAAGATAGCTAATCATGGTGTTTTTCCAAAGTCCCTTCTCATAACAAAAGTAATAACAACACTTATGATAATGGCATAATATTAATATTATTACAAAACAATATTAATACAAATAATAACTTTCCCCCCACCCCTCGCCCCTCCCCGAGGGTTTTTCTCTCCTTTGACAAATGCTGTGTTAGTGTGTATAAATAGTGTCGCGCGATTGCCCCTCAGTTAAGACCGGGGAATCGTGGATGGCCAAAACGAGCTTTAACTCCGAGGCGACGTTTATGGCGGATTTACTATACATGCGCAGGAGGAAGGAGGGAAGAGGAAAAAGTGGCAGCGAGATTTACCTCACGGCCCATGCGCGTCAGCGTCTTCAACCTGCAAGGTGATTAAACTCACACGAACACGGGATTTTGAATAGAAAAGAAAAGAATAAAAGGGTTTACTTAAAACAACTGTAGGGACAGGGAAACGCGATGATAAAAACTAAAACCTTGGTTGGGACAGCCCCACTCACAGACTTCGAATACACACGATGGGAAGGATAATAAAATAACCGTTTCGTTGTGTTCTGTTGTGCGTCTTATCTCAATCAGTAGTCTGCAGTCGTCAAGGATGGTCCGGCTCCGAGTGCAGTCATCCGACCGTGGCTCCGGTCAGCGGGAAGTAGGCCTAGTTTCGCCCCAGTTCGCGCTCCACCAGGCCCATGGACGCCGCTGCACGCCAAGCTTCATATCCCCGCGCGATCGTTCGCGAGGTTTGTACGTGAATCCGGGTAAGAGAATCGTCGCCTTGCCAATGTCCTTCCAACGTCCAACGAGCGAGGGTCCAAATGGGACGAGGTCCACCACAAGAGAGGGTCCGGCGCAAAGGAACAGTCCAGGGCAAGAGGGCAAAGGGAAGAGAAAAGCGGAGGCAAAGACAGGTATAGGCGAAGAGCAGAAAATGTCCGTCAGCCAGTCGTTTTACTGATCGTCCTCTGACGTCAGCTCTCTTCTCGAATCTTCCGATCCCGTTGGTCGCCTCTCATTGGCCAAGTTCTTGGCGCCCTGCTCCCATGCCATTGGTCGGTGGCCAATCACAAGTCCTTCTTTACCATCCAATCGGTGCTCTTGGTGTTGCTCGCCTCTCCCCCTCCTGTCAATCACGAGTTCTCCTGGGCGTGGCTCCCAGCCTGCCTGGTCAATGTTTGATCGCCATGGTGCACCACTGTGCGGCCATTTGCCGTTGGTCTTTTCGGTCAGTCATTGTGGCAGCGGGGGAATTGATTAATGTGGTGCACTCATGGATCTAGCTAATGTATGTGATGTGTTGCCATACGGGACACAGGTATGTTCACAGAGGGGACGACGCACAATGGAATTAGCATAATCCCTACGCTAGTTAACAAGCCCCGCCCCCTCGTGGCGGGGACACATACCCAACTTATCCGACATCCGGGCTAGACAGGTCCGCTACTTATTTACATCGAGATGGTTCTAGCTACCCACGACAACTGGAGCATTATACCTATACAGATCTACCTAAATCTATATATGCCATACCCACCGACATAACAATAGCTTATTGTGGCGTTTTGTGGGGCAACCCTACTGGAAGTAAAAAATATATGAACCACAAACACGTATGTACAGTATAAATACAAACACATACTTTAAACAGTCGCAAATGCTGTTTAACCCTAACTGAACTGCTTGACGTTGAGTTTTCGCTGACTGATCTCGGCTGTCGATGGCTGACACAAACTTGAAAATTTGCACATTTTGCACGCAATTTGAAAAATCCCCATTGGTTGCGAAAAATGTCGAGGGGGGAGGAGGGGTGGAATCCCTGCAGGATCCTCATACCCCCAAGTGCAGTTAGGGTTGACACTAAACTGAAAGAAACCCAGAGAAATGCCGACTTTCTTGAGGCATTATATGCTTGTTGCATCTACCATAGATTAACGGCTGCAAGCCTAGATCTACTGTGATCTATATATACCCCAGAAGGGATAACTTCATGACCTGCCTGTCGCTTCCTTCGGGAGTGGGTGTACTAGTTACTTTGAAGAGGTCTAACAACTCCCCCCACCCCCTCCTTCAGGGTCTTCTCTACAAACTGGCTTCAAAACAATCTTGGACTAGATCTAGAAAATCTTTATCTGCTCTGCCCTTTTCCTGATTGTGGACCTAATGTATTGCTGCCATAATAAAATTTAAAACCCCATACTCTTCCCCTACCACATGGCTTTCTGTATTATTCATGCGCCCTTTTATCCTGCTCTTCCTTCAACTCAGGAACCATATAAAGCATCCTACAAGTAGCTTAAACTGCTCCTGCCATTCCTAATCTATACCCCCACACATATATAATTCCCTCCATAATACCCCGTTTTCTCTCAGCATACTACTGTGGTGTGTTTTTTTAAAATCCAGATTGGCATACCCCCTCCTATCTTCGATATCCTATCATTCCAATATACCTGTTGTTGTCTTCCATAGTCCTGCCCTCCAATTTCTCTCGTTAAACCAAGTTTCACTTACTGCGACACCATCGTACTCCTCACCGTCTACTTTCACTCCAAGCTCTTCCATCTTGTTATTTAAACTCCTGGAATTGGTAACGGATATTTTTGAGCTTTTCTCTTCCTGCGATTATTTTTTTTCCTGCCAGGCCTTAGCGATCATGTTATCAGTTGCAGTTTCTCCCTTTTGGGCCTCCACACCCTTACCTTACCCAGCTTGCTAGGCATCATAAATCTACAGAGTCTGACAGAATGTTGCAGGGGTAGCCACACTTGTCCTTGAGTCGTCTCGTCTGGGGTTCGATTCTCTGCCCGACGATAAACTCTCTCATTGGTGGTTTGCAAGCAAGGTGCATCCCAAAATGCGCACCGACCCTCAGACGGACATTACCTGGGGACCTGTCTGGCTGACATTAGGTGGTGGACGTTAAAGATCCGAATGTGTATTTTTGCAAATAGGGAGTTGTTGCCAGCATCCAGAACGAATTCCAAATTCCCATCTAAACTGCTCATCTGATCTTCTGGGATATTCCTCGAGACCAGGTGACTCTTCTTGCCATCTCAGTGTCGATGATGTCCAGGCAGCAGCTCCTACACGATAAATTAATTCACACCTCTGTGCTCGCCTATGAAAAGCTTCCATTATTATGGATGAACTCTCTGGTTCTGACTTTGATCGCCAGATGGATCCAATGAGACTAGCAGTTGTTGTTGGACACTGCACAAACAGGGGGCACTAAATCGTAGAGTGGGTCTACCTACCATGCTTCGGAGTGGACATCAATCTCCCTCTCCCTGTCTTGTTTACCTGCACTATCTTCTGAACTTTCAAACATCCCTTTGTGGCTTTGCCTTGAAAAACAGACGACTGTTTTCACTTGGCTGGAGTCGTAAATTCCCGGGTACGTCTTTATCCGCCACAAATGAGGATTCCTACATCATAGGCTCATCCTCACCCCACTAATGATGCATCTTGCAGAATTAAGTTGGAGTGAAATGCCTGCAAGATATTAAGTAAATAAGTGAAACCCCACATTCAAAAAGAAAGAAAGAATGGAAGAAGATTGATCGTTTTAAATTGTGGTGCTGGAGATGAATGTTAAGATTTCCATGGACTGCAATAAAAACTATAGTGTAGCAGCATAGCAAACCTGTTGTGCATTTTGTGATACAAGCACCAAATTTGGTACACTAGTAGACTATCATATTATGAAAAGATCTGGATATTGGGCCATCTCAGATTCAGAGATTTGATTTTTGCAAGATTTCGATTCGATTGGGATCGAAGAGAACACTTTCTTCGTCTTCTGTACAGTGAAGTTGCCAGCCCTGAATTCTCTGGCTACATCTGGGTGCTTCATTGGGAGTGCAACCGTGTCCCTCAGGTGAACAGGGACCCACCTGGCATAGTGTGTGTGGTCTAAGGCATGGAACCATGGGACCAGTTCCGTCAGGGCATCAAGGTACGTCGTGAATGAAGCCTGCCGCAGAGAACGCACGTAGACCAGTACCAACATCTCTAGTTCCAGCACAGTTGCCCAGTACTGAAAGTTGGGAATGTCTTCTCCTCTCTGGTGACACCAGTCTTCGAACTCAGGCAGGTCTTCTGCATCATCAGCATATGTCATACAGTGGCGTTCATACACACGGTTTTGCAGGATTTGCAGTGCCGCTGCAGTGATTTGATGAGCTCTTCTTGTGCGGGTGACGTGGGCAGCTCGTAGGAAGGAGTCGGCCGTCCCTGGCGTTGCAATCTCAGCTTGCAAAATCTGCAAATCTTGCAAAAATCAAATCTCTGAATCTGAGATGGCCCAATATCCAGATCTTTTCATAATATGATAGTCTACTAGTGTGCCAAATTTGGTGCTTGTATCACAAAATGCACAATTCTTTTGAATATTTGGGCTAAGCCGCCCCACTACTAGGAGGCATCTGAAAATGCAAAGCCCGTCCGCGTCCATTTGAATGCAGACGTCTTTTTTTTTTTTTTTTTTTTTTTTTTGTATACTGAATCGAGGCTCGTGAAAGAGCTAACATTTATTTCACAAACAAATCAACCAGACAAACAAAATATACAAAAAGAGGGAGCGGAAGACAAGATGGGGAGAGAAGGGGAAGCACACAACCACAACATTTGAGAGCAGGGAGAAGAGTGGGAGGGAGAGGGCTTGGGGGCAGGAGGCGTGGGAAGGGGAGGGGGGGGGGGGGGGAGAGGTATAAAACACATGGGGACCGAAATTAGCGGGGGTAGAAAAGATCAAGGTTTTGGATGGGGGAGGATAAGAGATGGTGGTGAACAGCTGTTTTAAAGACCTGGAGGGTAGAGTGGGATTGAAGCGAGTGAGGGAGTTTGTTCCAGAGGTGGGAGAAAAGAGGAATGAAGGAGTGAAGGTGAGCAGAAAGTCTTGATTTTGGCAGTTTAACCATAAGAGGGTTGCAGGCAGATCTTGTGCGACCTGTAGGAATATTTGGGGGACAGAGCCCAGAGAGGGCTGGGGGGGCAAGGCCAGAGAGGAGTCGGTAGAAGACGGAAAGACCACCAACCTGCCTGTGGTGAGTGAGTGAAAGGCCCTTGGAGTTAGCTTCATCGCGGGAGATTCCAATGATTCTGAACGCTTTGGTTTCAACAGCGTGAAGACGGGCTAGGTGTGAGGCAGGAGCACCAGACCAGAGGGGAGAGCAGTATTCCATAGAGCTGCGGATGAAAGCCTTGTATGTGGTGAGGAGCTCAGGTGTGTCAATGAAGGACTTCACACGACGGAGGATGCCCAGTCGGCGACTGGCTTTGGAGGCCAGATTTGAAATGTGGTTTTCCCAGGAAAGATCATGGCAAATAGTGAGACCCAAAAGCTTGAGTGACAGAACTTCTTGGAGAGGATTATTCAGAAAGTGGATGGGAGGGTTTTCCAGTCGGTCTTTTCGGAGAGACATCGTAAGAGTGTGAGATTTATCAGGATTGAAAGACATGTTCCACTTGTTTGCCCAGTCTGTGATTTTGTCCAGGTCTGCAGAGAGTGAGGAGGCTGCAGTCTGCCGATCTGAGGGATGAGGAATGGAGCGACAGAGAGTAGAGTCGTCAGCAAAGAGATAGAGAGGATTTTCAAGAGAGTCAGAGAGATCATTGATGAAGACCAGGAAAAGCACAGGGCCCAGAACACTACCTTGGGGAACTCCAGCCTGAACAGGAAGAGGAGATGAGAGAAACCCATTCAGGGCCACACGTTGACTACGACCAGAGAGGAAGTCCGCCAGCCATGCGTGGAGATTTCCATGGATACCAAAGGAGGAGAGTTTGGTGAGCAGAGCAGGGTGCCAGACCGTATTGAAGGCACGTGAAATGTCAAGGGAGACAGCTCTAATTTCCTGTTTGGCGTTGAGGACCTCCATCCATTGTTGAGAACGCAGAAGCAGCATGTCCAGAGTAGAGTGACCAGGTCTGAAACCAAATTGATGATCAGAGATCAAGCCATTGGAGAAGAGGAAAGATTTCATATCTGAAGCAATGATGGATTCCATGACTTTGCTGATAATTGGGAGAAGGCTGATTGGTCTGTAGTTGCTGGGATCTGTTTTTGCACCTTTTTTGTGCAAAGCGGTGATGTTGGCTGATTTCCAAGCAGATGGCAGATGACCTTGAGCAAAGGAGAGGGTGAAGAGAACAGAAAGAGGGAGTGAAAGAGCGGAAGAACATGATTTTAGGACCCGTGGGCTGATGCCGTCAGGACCAGTTGCAGAATCAGATTCGAGGGTTGACAGAAACTTTTCCACCTTGTCAGGAGGAAAGGACACAGAGTCCAGGAGCAGCTGGGTACGACTGGGTATGGTGGGTACAGAGAGGGATGGGTTTGGGACACAAGATTTAGAGGCAAACACAGAGTTGAGGCATTCAGCTTTTTCACGTGCGGAGTCAGCCGTTAAGCCGTTTGAGGTGAGGGAGGGGATGGAGGGGAACAAACACCAGAAACAGATTTGACCAGACGCCACCAGGATTTGGAAGAGGGAGACAGACAAGAGAGTTCGGTCTTGAGAACGGTGAGATATTGTTTCCTGGCTCTCCTGAGGGTGGACACACACTTGTTTCGGGCTTTGTGAAAGGAAATGAGATTTCCTTCCGTTGGATTTGCTTTCCAGGAGACGAAAGCAAGTTGTTTCAGGGCAACAGCCTCACCACAAGATTCCGTGTACCATGGACGGGAGGAAGGGTATGACAACTGAAGACGAGATGGGATAAATCTGTGCATGAGAGAGAGCAATTTACTTTGAAAGAATTCCCAGGATGAGTTGATGTCAGAGGCGGTAGAGATGGGAGACCAGTCCAGATGATTGATGGCTGCTTGAAGACTGTGCCAGTTGGCCTGAGTGAAATGCCAGACTCGTCGACGCTGAGGAGGCTCTCTGAGAATGGTCAGAGAGATGTCCACTTTGACAAGCACATGATCAGATGAGCCGATTGGAGCATAAGAAGAGCAGCAGACATTTTCAGGGAAGTTTGTCATAACCAAATCCAGAAGAGAAGATCCAAAAATCCAAATCCAAAAGAAAGTCTTCTTTCTTCTTCTTCCGAATGCTCAAAATAACGAAAACAGTTTTTAAAAAAAGAAGAAGATGAAAATTCGTGATTTTACGCAACCTTGACATAACCTTCAGATCGAAAATAATAATCAGCTTCTAGCTTTTGATTGGTGAACCAATTCTGTGACCAAATATGTAAATTCTTAAAATTTCAGGTCAATCGGATGAAAATTGAAAATTGATTGATTATATGTGACGCTTTCGACAAAATTATTAATTTGCCTTCTCCATATCTTTATTATAATAGACTAAATAGAGCAAACGTATATGGTTATGTCGTTATGTCTGTCGTTATGTTTATATGCGATGAAAATGTCTTCTTCTTCTTCTTCAAATAAAATTGACACACTCTTAATTAACCCTCTTAATTACGTTAAGACTGCTGAAACTCCTCAGACCTTTGACGACCTTTTTATTCCCCCAAGACCCTTCAGACCACCAAGACCCCTGAAGACCCAAAATACCCTGAAGACCCCAAAGACTCCGAAGACCCAAAACACCCCAAAGACCCAAAACAGGAGAGGGAGGGGTGAGGAAGGGAGTGGGGGAGTGGACGGTGGAGGGGAGAGGAAGGGGAAATATATACTACATATACATCGGGGGGGGGGGGGGGGGAGGGTGGCTTTGACAGGCCCCTCCATTTTGGGGGAGGAGGGGAAGGGAAGGAGGAAAAATTTACCCATGAAAAGAGTGCTTCGTAATCTCAGTGTTGCTCAGGTAAAAAAGGAAATTGGAATACACTCTGCCACAATCACCAGGTGGCGCTACACGGTATACATTTACATAGAGAATTTACGCCCCTCTCCCGGTCCCCCACATGCCACACCCCCGAATGAGGCTGGGGCCACATAGCCTATTTTACCCCCCAGACAAAGTTTATTTGTATTTGTACCCCGAGTAAAGTATAAAAACGTTTATAGCTGGAATACCTGGCATTGCTCAAGTGAAAAGGAAACATTAACATATTTGAAATGAGGGCAAATATATTGGAAAAGCAATTACATCCAAATCGGAATCCATCACAAATATCAAATCATCATTTTACCTTATTATTGAATATATGCTGCTGAATGTGCCATTGATCACGTTTATGGGGTTAGTTGATGAAGAAGAAGAAGAAGCCTTACATACAACGTCGACTGCTTCTTGAATTTTGATTATATTTGTGTTCAAATGTCTGGTGATTATTTTGTATTTATTTATGCGAAGGTGTACTTGTATATAACTGTCATTAATCAAAAAGGCGTAGGCACTATAGAGCGATTTATTTAAAATCCCCACAAACGAAGTTTTTGTATTTTTCAAAAAAACAAAAAAACCTTTTTTGCCTGAAACACTCCCAGGCACTCACTGATGAACATCTGAAAGTTTGACAAAGATCTGTTCAGCTTTCTCTGAGAAAAATGCCGACATGCATACACCTACTACTGTATCAAACAACTCACGCCAACCACTATATTAAAGCGCGGCGTTACGCGCGCTGCTTGTGAGCAAGGAGGAAGCGGACAAGCGGTAACATATGAACGTCTTTATTGTAAGACTACACTGTAACACTGAACTCTTCCGGGCTGGTCGCCCGGTGTATATCCTGAGGCCACGCCTACCCCTCGGGCGTGGCCACCGCCCACTTGGTGCGTGGAATGATGTCACCACGCCAGTGGGCTTTTGTGTCCGCCACACGCGCCCCCCCAGAATTCCCGCGCACCTGGAGGGCCAGTTTGCGGGGCAGACGAATGACCCGGCCGAAGCGCCCCCTGGCGATCGGCGGCGTCTGGGGTGCAGGGATACCAGGTGGGATGCCCCTGGCTGCCCCTGGGATGGGTGCAGGACCGGGGGGCGCCGTGGCGGCGGGGCTGGGCGGTGCCGGGGGTCCGCCCGCAGGAGGGCGGCCCCGACGTGGGGGTCGGGCCACTGGCAGTGGATGGTCCACATCGAGGTGGGCCGGCTTGAGGCGGTCTACCGAAACGCGGTCAGGAGTACCGCCGATGTCCAGGGTGAAGTGCTTCGCCCCGGTCTCCAGCACGCGGAAAGGCCCGTCGTACGGGGGCCGCAGTGGTGTCCGATGGGCATCGTGGCGGACGAAGACGTACTCCGCCGTGCGAAGCTCCGGGGCGACGTGCGTCGGTGGGTGCCCGTGGCATGCCGTTGGCACCGGGGCGAACCTCTGGGCGGTCTCTTGCAGAGCGGAGCGCTGCTGTGCCGCGGACCATGGTGCCGTGGAGTCGGGGAGGAACTCGCCCGGCACCCGCAGCGGTTGCCCGAAGACCAACTCCACCGCGGATGCGCGCAGGTCCTCCTTGGGCGCCGTCCGGAGGCCCAGCAGGACCCAGGGGAGCCTGTCGACCCAGCCGCCGTCGCGGAGGGTGGCCCGGAGCGCGGCCTTCAATGAGCGGTGAAATCGCTCACACAGGCCGTTAGCCTGGGGGTGGTAGGCCGTGGTTCGGTGCAGCCGGACCCCGAGCCCCTGCGCAACCGCCCCCCAGAGCTCCGAGGTGAACTGGGGGCCGCGGTCGGATGAGATGTCTGAGGGGGCGCCGAACCGGGCGACCCAGGTGGCGATGAAAGCCTGCGCGACATCGGCCGCCGTTGTCGACGCCAAGGGCACGGCCTCCGGCCACCGGGTGGTGCGGTCCACCATGGTGAGGACGTGGGTGAAACCCCGCGAGGGGGGCAGAGGTCCCACCAGGTCCACGTGGACGTGGTCAAACCGGCGTTCCGGCACCGTGAACTGGGCCAACGGGGCCTGGGTGTGCCGGTGCACCTTGGCGCGCTGGCACGCGAGGCATGTCCTGGCCCAGCCGCGGACGGCCTTCCGGAGGCCATGCCAGACGAACTTGTCGGCGATCAGCCTTTGGGAGGCCCTCGCGCCCGGGTGGGACAGGCCGTGGATGGCGTCAAACACCTGGCGCTGCCAGCCCGCGGGCACAATGGGGCGAGGACGCCCGAGGGAGACGTCGCACAAGAGGGCCGCGCCCGCGCCGTCGAACGGCACCTCGGTGACGCGGAGGCCCGTGACGGCGGTCCGCAAGGCCTGGACGTCGGGGTCAGCGGCCTGGTCCGCTGCCATCCGGGCATAGTCGATGCCGAGGTGGACTGCGTGGGCGACGGCCCGGGAAAGGCAATCCGCCACCGGGTTGTCCTTCCCCGCGACGTGCTGGATGTCCGTCGTGTACTCGGACACGGCCGAGAGGTGACGCTGCTGCCGGGCCGACCACGGCTCGGTGACCTTG
This sequence comes from Myxine glutinosa, assembly GCF_964187855.1. Lineage (NCBI taxonomy): Eukaryota > Metazoa > Chordata > Myxini > Myxiniformes > Myxinidae > Myxine > Myxine glutinosa. Next base: position 26,529,619 of record NC_136272.1, read on the forward strand.
CCCATCGCGAAGATCAGCGGCTTGTGGTCGACGAAGGCAGTGAACGCCCGGCCCTCGAGCAGATGGCGGAAGTGCCTGACCGCCAAGTGAAGTCCGAGCAACTCGCGGTCGAAGGTACTGTAACGGCGTTCGGGCGGGCGAAGCTGCCGGCTAAAGAATGCCAGCGGTTGCCAAGCTCCACGCACCCATTGCTCGTGCACCGCGCCCACCGCGTAGTCCGAGGCATCGGTGGTGAGGGCGATCGGGCGCCGGGTGCGCGAGCATGGTGGCGTTAGCCAAGGCGAGCTTCGCGCCCGTGAACGCCGTGTCCATCTGCTCGGTCCAGGTAACGTCGCCTTTGCCCGGCTTACCTCGGAGAGCTTCGTGCAGGGGGCGCAGGAGCTGGGCGATACGGGGCAGGAACCGATGGTAAAAGTTCACCATGCCCAGGAACTCCTGCAGCCCTCTGATCGTGCGGGGGCGCGGAAACCCCTTCACCGCCTCCACCTTGGCCGGCAGGGGGACGGCTCCGTGCCTGGTGACACGGTGCCCCAGAAAATCGATTCTGGCGGCGCCGAACCGGCACTTTGCGGGGTTCACAATCAGGCCATGCTGGCCCAGGCGTTCGAAGAGCGTGCGGAGGTGGCGTAGGTGCTCTTCGCGGGACGCGCTGGCGACGAGGATATCGTCCAGGTAGACGTAGACAAAATCCAAGTCGCGCAGGACGCTGTCCATCAGTCGCTGGAACGCCTGAGCCGCATTCTTCAGACCGAAGGGCATGCGCAGGAACTCGAAGAGTCCGAATGGCGTGATGACCGCCGTCTTCGGGACGTCCTCCGGCCTGACGGGGACCTGATGGTAGCCGCGTATGAGGTCCACCTTCGAGAAGAAGGACCTGCCCGCCAAACGGGCGGAAAAGTCCTGAATGTGGGGGACGGGGTAGCGGTCGGGAGTCGTGGCGTCATTGAGACGGCGATAGTCCCCGCACGGTCGCCATCCCCCGCCGGGCTTCGGCACGATGTGCAGCGGCGACGCCCAAGCGCTCTCTGAGCGCCGAACGATGCCGAGTCGCTCCAGGGTAGCGAACTCCGCTTTTGCCACCGCCAGCTTCGTCGGCTCGAGGCGGCGTGCCCGGGCGTAGACCGGTGGCCCGACGGTGGGGATGTGATGGGCCACCCCGTGCTTGACGGCGCCCGCCGAGAAGGTGGGCCGCGTGAGGGCCGGGAAGCCGGCGAGGAGGCGGGTGAATGCGTCCGCTGCCGGAAGCGTACAGACCAACGTGGCCGGAACCGAATCGTTCGGCAAGCCGCTTGGCAAGCCGCTCGTTGAGCTGGGCAACGCACATGCGAGCGAGCTGAACGTCTCGGCCTGGACAAGCCGTCTGCGCTTGACGTCGACCAGGAGCCCATTAGCGCACAGGAAGTCCGCGCCAAGCAGTGCCATGGGCACGTCGGCGGTGACGAACGTCCATCGGAAAACCTGCCCTCCAAACCGCAGAGAGAGGCAGCGTTTTCCGTACGTACGGATGGGCGTCCCGTTCGCGGCAAGCAGCGCGGGGCCCCCACCCGCGGCGTGCTTGTCTGACGTGCCGGCGGGAATGACACTCACCTGTGCTCCCGTGTCGCACAGGTAACGGCGCCCGGAGAAGGTGTCCGTTATGAACAGCAGGCTGCTCGAACGGCCGGCGCTCATCGCCACAATTGAGCGCCGGCCCGGGCGTTTCCCGACCCGTTGAAGGAGCACGGCGGATGACACCGCCGAGCTTCGTGGCCGAACTTGGCGTGGAACCAGCACCAGGTGGTGGAGCTGGAGGAGCGCGGCTGGCTCCGCCAGGCCGGTGGAGTCGACGGGTTTCCCCGCGGTGGCGGTTTTCGCCGCGGCGGTGGGCGGGGCGTGGCGGCGTTCACGAGGTGCGTATCAGCATGCTGCTGAAACTCAGCGTGCTGTAGAAGATGATGCTGTGGAACAGCAGCGTCGAAGGTCGTGACGGCCACGCCAACGCTCGCCCGCGTGTCCGAAGCGGCGAAGTACTTGTCCGCCTCGGCCGCCAATGCTCGGGGTTCCGTTAGCCCGGTCCCGGCCAACGCGAGGCGAACCTGCGCTGGAAGTTGGCGACGGAAAAGCGCCCGGAATAGCGAACCGGGGGCTTCGTCGCCCAACAGTGACAGCATATGGTCCATTCGGACCGACGGGCACGTCTCACCGAGCTCGGGGAGATCCAGGAGGCGGTCGGCCCGTGCGTCGTCCGTGAGGCTGAACGTGGCTAGGAGTAGCCGCTTGAGTGCCTCGTACTTGTGGCCGTCCGGTGGGTGGCGAAGGACGGACACAACTCGAGCGGCCGTGCCGGGCCCGAGGGAGGCGACGACATGGCAGTAGCGCAGGTCGTCGTCGGTGAGGCGCCGAAGCTGAAATTGGGCTTCGGCTTGAACGAACCAGACCTCGGCCTGGGCCTCCCAAAATTCGGGAAGTTTAATCGCCATTGACTTGTCGTTGGCCATTGCAATGGCGTCGTGTTCGGAAGGATCGCTACGGCAGATCCAACGTCGAGGGTCACCAGTAAAGCGCGGCGTTACGCGCGCTGCTTGTGAGCAAGGAGGAAGCGGACAAGCGGTAACATATGAACGTCTTTATTGTAAGACTACACTGTAACACTGAACTCTTCCGGGCTGGTCGCCCGGTGTATATCCTGAGGCCACGCCTACCCCTCGGGCGTGGCCACCGCCCACTTGGTGCGTGGAATGATGTCACCACGCCAGTGGGCTTTTGTGTCCGCCACAATATCAATAATATAATTAAAAAACCTCCGTATCAATAATATAATAGAAAACCTCCCCCCCCCCCCCCCGCATGGACACATAACGCTTACCCAGATGGACACATCCTCATACAAATAACGCACGGAGACAGATCCGGCCCTGACTTCGGAGGTACAGTGCATTCAGAAAGTATTCAGACCCCTTCACTATTTTCACATTTTGTTACGTTGCAGCCTAATGCTGAAATCGTTTAAATTCATTTTTTCCTTCATCAATCAGCACTCAATACTCCATAATGACAAAGAGAAAACAGGATTTTAGAAAGTTTTGCAAATTTATTAAAAATAAAAAACTGAAATATCACATTTACATAAGTATTCAGACCCTTTGCTATGACACTTGAAATTTAGCTCAGGTGCCTCCCATTTCTCTTGATCATCTTTGAGATGTTTCTACACCTTGATTGGAGTCCACCTGTGGTAAATTCAATTGATTGGACATGATTTGGAAAGGCACACACCTGTCTATATAAGGTCTCACGGCTGACAATGCACATCAGAGCAAAAACCAAGCCATGAGGTTGAAGGAACTGCCTGCAGAGCTCAGAGACAGGATTGTGTCGAGGCACAGATCTGCGGAAGCCGACAAAAACATTTCTGCTGCATTGAAGGTTCCCAAGAGCACAGTGGCCTCCATAATTCTTAAATGGAAGAAGTTTGGTACAACCAGGACTCTTCCTAGAGCTGGCCGCCCGGCCAAACTGAGCAATCGGGGGAGAAGGGCCTTGGTAATAGAGGTGACCAAGAAACTGATGGTCACTCTGGCTGAGCTCCAGAGATCCTGTGTGGAGATGGGAGAAACTTCCAGACGGACAACCATCACTGCAACACTCCACTGATCAGGGCTTTATGGCAGATTGGCTAGACGGAAGCCTCTCTTCAGTGAAAGACAAAACAAATCTGTCAACAAATCTGTGGGGACTCGCATTTCACGACTGAACATCAACAAGGCGTGAGTGCACTGAGTGGTTGCATGCTGTGCGGTCCGGTAAGCCATCAACACAAACGGGAGATGCTCGTCCTATTCCTGCTGATGCTCAGAGGTGAAGAGGGCCAATTGGATTAACAGGGTCCTGTTAAACCTCTCCACCATCCCATCCGATTGGGGCCGAAGAGGGGTCGTCCGGGTCTTAATAATTTGGATGAGCTCGCATACCGACCGCAAGAGCTCGGAATCAATGTTCCGGCCCTGGTCAATGTGCAGCTCCCTTGGTACGCCAAACCGGGAGAAGAAGCCTTCAACTAAAACTTGAGTTACCAGCCGGGCTTCCTGATTGGGAAATGGGTAGGCTTCTGACCACTTTGTGAAGTAGTCCATTGCCACCATGATGTACCGGTTTCCTTGGCGGGTGGCTAGCAGGGGCCCAACCACATATACTGCCACCCGCTGTAGTGGCGCTCCCACGTTGTACACCTGGAGTGGGGCCTTATGCACATGTGGGGGTCCCTTCTTACCATGGCAGAAGAGGTCGCAGGATCTCACCCAATTTTGAATGTCCCTGCCCAAATTCACCTTAAAGAACCTCTGCTGCAATTTTGCCAAAGTTTTGGCCATGCCTAAATGTCCCATTGTCTGAGTCCCATGTACGTGCCCCATAACCACTTCCTTCAATTTGTCCGGTACAACGATCAACCAGGAAGCAACATCGCCCATTTGTGTTACCCATTTCCTATACAAATGGCCATCCTTCAAACCAAACACCTACCGTTTGTGCCCAATAGGCCTTTACCTGGGCCCCGTGCGGAGCAATCTCCTCCCAAGAAGGTCCTTTGTCCTCCTCTAGCCAATGAAAAATGGGCCCCAAAACGGGATCCTCCCTTTGACTCTCTCGCCAATTCACTTCACCTAATCCAGGTGGTGGTTGTGGCAAAGTTAGCCTGGTCACTCTCGCTGCATATAGGCATGCATCAATTTGGTCCTGCCCAATTGGATCCTTGGCTTCTTGTCTGTCACAGAATTTGCACTGTGCCTCCCAACAGGGGCGCCGAGAGAGAGCGTCTGCATTGGCATGTCTGCATTGGCTTTGCCGGGCCGATGTTGCACAGTGAAATTATACTGCTGCAGATTTTCAAGCCACCTTGCAATTTATCCCTCTGGTTCTTTGAACTGAAGAAGCCATTGCAAGGAGGCATGATCTACCCAGATCACAAGCTCCCTTCCATAAAGGTAAGGGTGAAAGTGTCCAACTGCAGACAGTAGGGCCAATCGTTCTTTGCGGGTATCGCAATAATTTCGCTCGGGCCTCGAAAGTGCCCGACTGTAATACGCAATAACCCTCTCGACTCCGTGTTGTATTTGTGATAGCACAGTTCCCAATCCTTCTTGGCTTGCATCCGTGTCAAGGATGTCATTTCCATCATCCGTCGGGTATGCCAAAACTGGGGCCGCCACCCGACGTTGTTTTAAGTGACTGAATGCCTCGATGCAGCTCTCTAACCATATAAATTTGGCTCCTTTCTCCATAAATTTGTGCAAGGGTCTTGCAATTTCTGCCAAGTTTGCCACAAATCTCCTGTAGTAAGAGCAGAGGCCCAAAAATCCTCTGACTTCTCTTACATTTTTGGGGACGGGCCACTCTTTTACAGATTTTACCTTTCCAGGGTCAGTGGCCACGCCGCTCTCGTTAATCACGTGACCCAAGTAAGTCAGCTCTCTCCTGAAAATTTCGCACTTGCTCGGGTTCAATTTCAACCCGGCACCCCTTAACCTCTCAAATACCTCCGATAATTTTTTGGCAGCATGTTCAAATGTGGGAGCGTGGACCAATACATCATCCAGATAGGCAAGGCAAGTCTGCCATGGTAAGCCAATCAAAACTCGTCCATCAGACACTCAAACTGACAGGGGCATTGCACAATCCAAAAGGCATGACAACAAACTGCCAGAGACCCTTTCCTGTGGTGACGCTGTTTTCTCTCTCGCCGCTTTGTCCATCTCCACCTGCCAATAACCACTCTTTAAATCTAATGTTGAAAAACATTTTGAGCCTGAAACAGCATCAAGGGTGTCATCAATCCTTGGCAGGGGATACGAGTCTTTGAGTGTCACATGATTGAGCTGGCAATAATCCACACAGAACTGAGTGGTCCCGTCCTTCTTTTTCACCAGCTCAATGGGTGACACCCAAGGACTCACCGAGGGCTCGATAAATCCGGCTTTTTCCATTTTTCACCTGCTCTTCCGCCTCCTCTTTCTTAGCGAAAGGGATCCGCTGTGGCGGTTGGTGAACAGGCCGAGCCTCACCATAGTCTGGGATCCAGTCACCAAAATTTGAGAAACCCTGACATGGCATGCTATACTTTTTGTTTGTGTTTTTTCTATTAATTTGGACATTAAGGTCCGCTGAATGAGAGGTCTGCTCTGCCGGAAACCTTGCGAAATAAATTTGTGGCCATTTTTGTATATGCAGCCTTTATCTTTTGACCGAAAAATGTGAAAGTTTTTTTTTTCTTAAAATCCTCAGTGGGTTGTGTAGGCTGTCAATAAATGCATCCCAGATACACAGAACACATGTGTTGACAACATCAAGTTGAGAAATACACTTACAAAACCTTTCCAAATGATTTAGAATCATTTTTATGCAAAAGCGCCCCCGATTTTTTTGCATTTTTTCATTATTTTCATCTTGCTAAAAAAAAATTGTGGCCAACGGACCCAGATGTGGTTGAACAGTCAGTTCAGTACTGCATGGATGTGTCAAGAAAACAGGGCCAAGAGTTCACCATCATCACATGCGACCAAGCAATCTATGAAGTGGTTCTGGGTCTGCAAAAGAAGAACCCCCAGAAGTATGCCAAACTTATCTTGTGCATGGCTGGCTTCCATATTGCTCAAAATTTCCTGGGAGCAATTGGGCATTTGATGCAGGCCACTGGAATCGAAGACATCATGGTAGAAGCTGATGTCTGTCTCCGTGGAACAGCAAACAAGATCATCAGTGGGAAAGACTATGATGCAACGACTATGATGCAAAGACCCACAGTATGGTGAATGCAGCCATGTTTGCCCTACACTGGGAAGCATTTGCCAGATGGTTGATCATTGAAGAGAAGGACCTGGAGTGCATGTCTGTGCTTGCCATCAATGTCCAGCTACTCCTAGATGCCCTGTCAGAAAAGGATGTAGAGAAGGCATCTTCTACATGTGCTGATGCAACCGACCAACTGAAAAAGCTGTCACGTTTGATGGCTGAGTTTGATGAAGTATGTACGTCACCTACCACAAAGCTATGGCTAATGTACATGGACATGGTGATGATTCTGAAACGGTTCATCCACGCTAAGCATGCAGGCCTGTGGGAGGAACACCTGGCTGAAGTAGAAAAGATGTTACCATACCTTGTAGCTGCTGGCCACTACAAGTATGTATTCTGCCTGCCCCACTACCTAGAAGCAATGAGAAGCCTACCTACACTGGCTCCGAACATCCATAGGGAATTCAAGGATGGGCAGTTCACTGTACATCAAACAGAAGGTCGTTTCAATGGTGTCTGGACTGACATGGCACTCGAGAAAACCTACAACCGCGATACCAAGACAAAACTCTTTACTGGCATCAGTCAGCAGCCAGCGGCCATGGAGAAATACTTGCGAGCTCTTCCAGGTCTGACAGCAGTGTCAGAGCAGACAAAGGCTATGGCACACCTGGATATGGATGACACCAAACACCATGAGGACTCCAACAGCCAAGGCACAATGGAGGCTGAAAGTTTTAGGAAAATAACAGATGTCATCAACAACCAGATGATCAATCCATTCACATGTGAAGAACAGGAGCTGATGAACCTCTCAACAGGCCACAAAGCTGCATCTGCAGACTTGGTGAGCGCCCGTGAAAAAGGACTGGAGGCACTGGCTGCAGCAAGAAAAACAGACAGTGAGAAAATAGCCCCAATAAAACTTGCCACATTTGCAGCAAAGCCAAAAAAGTCACTGTCCATGGCACTCAAAGCCAAGAAGGTCTACGAGGAAGAGCGTGCAGTTGTCCGAAACCTGTACTTGTGCAGGACTTGGATGAAGACAAGAAGGTGGAGGTCTTCAGTCATGAGTGGACAAGTTGCCCAGCCTCCCTGTTTGAGCCAGATCCATCCCTTGACCAAGGTTATGCCATGCGTAAAGGGAACAAGGCCGACTACTTGGCTGCAATCAAGACATCCCTTGGCAGCTCATGGAGGGAAGTGGACAGACTGCCACCGTCCGACAAGCCTGTTGTAATGGTAGTAGATGCCATGGCATTCATCCAGCGTCACCAACATCTTGGGAGCAGCACCTTCCATGAACTGCAAGTAAAGTACCTTCCTGCAGGATGCACACTTATTCTTGGTGGAATATTCTGTGATCCTGGTCGCACTGTCCTGTTGTCAGCAGATTGTCAGGTTGAGCTTCCAGAACTGTCCTGTGAGAAGCATGAGGAGGCAGATACCAGGATGTTTGCCCACATTGCATACTCAGTACAACATCTGCACCACAAACGGGCTGTAGTGGTGGCTACTGACACAGACGTGATCATGATGTGCATATACTACATCACACACCTGGATGACCTGCAGGAGCTGTGGGTGAAGAAGATGGATATCTACCTACCTGCTCATGCAATCGCCGAAGCCCTGGCAGTGAAGTATGATGTTGAAGCTGCAGATATTACATCCATGCTCCTCACCACCTACATACTGACTGGATGTGACACAGTGAGCTATCTCTACAGAAGAGGAAAAAGGCGCGCCTACAAAACTGCCGTTGATCACCTGGCAGACCTTCTGCCCCTACGCAGATACGGTGACCCTGAAGAAAGCCTGGATGTTCAGGAAGATGTTGTGACAGCAGCCAGGCGATACATGGTGTCACTGTATGAGAGAAGTGACTTCGGTGGTAATTTGGATGCACTGCGAGCCCATCTCTTTGGTAACATCAAAGGAGACATGCGTTGCCTTCCACCTACCGAAGATGCCTTCCAGTTACACCTTCGCCGAGCCCTGCATCAGTTGGCTGTATGCAAGCGAGCACACATGTTTCAGCCAACCTACCCTGCTGCCACTGACTTTGGCAGAGAGCTTGTCAATGGTAAGTTGGTGGCAACCATGACGCTGAAGGAGGCAAAACCTGCAGAATTCAAACGCACCAAATACTGTCACTGCAAGAAAAGCATGTGTGCCCGAAGATGCTCCTGTGCGAGAGCCAATGTGAAGTGTGTCATCGCATGTCTCTGCACCGGGGACCCCAACAAATGTTCAAGGATTGAACTCACACTCGAAGACAGTGACATGCATTACACATTATAAGTTATTTTGTTCAGTGCAATGTTAATTTCATGTGTTGCCAGTAATTTTTTATTTTGTTCAGTTAAAGTTTAATTTCCTTTTTTTCTACATACTGGTCACTAATCTATCCAAATTCAGCTGCGTAACGATCATTGTTTTGTTGGCTTGTCATCCTGTGTACATTTTGTTTAAAAAATCATTTTGCTGTTTTGTATTTCTTGTGTTACAAGTATTTTCTATGGGGGCACAGGGTTCTGTTAAAATTAAAAAGATGCCTTGGCCAGGATGTTTAATAAAATGGACATAAACTACCATGATGCTAAATATACGGTATGTCTCTAGGATTTTTTAGCGTAAGGGTAATAAAATCACCACAGATCCATTGATTTTGGTTTGATTTTCAGAATGTTTACTGTGGAATGACTATAATGTTTGGTGAAAAGAATGACACATTGGCTGATGTCATAACTCAGGGCATAGTTTTTTTTTTTTTTTTTTTTTTTTTTTTTGTATACAAGATCGAGGCTCGTGAAAGAGCGAACATTAATCACACAGAAAGACAAACAGACACACAAAACAAATAACATCGGGAGCGGTAGACAAGATGGGGAGAGAGGGGGAAGGACACAAACACAACATTTGAGAGCAGGGACCGAGAGACATGGAGACATCGAGAGAACTGTGGGAGGGAGAGGGCTTTGGGGGGTAGGCATGGGAAAGGGGGGGGGTGGGAGAGGTATAAAACATATGGACACTGCCAAGACTTCCAGGAAAGCAGTTGGAATTTCAAACAAGGTGGATCTGGGGTGAATTAGTGGGGGTAGAAAAGATCAAGGTTTTGGATGGGGGAAGATAAGAGATGGTGGTGAACAGCTGTTTTGAAGACCTGGAGGGAGGAGTGTGATTGAAGTGAGTGTGGGAGTTTGTTCCAGAGGCGGGAGAAAAGAGGAATGAAAGAGTGAAGGTGAGCAGAGAGCCGAGATTTCGGCAGTTTAACCATCAGAGGGTGGCTGGCAGATCTTGTGCGACCTGTAGGAATATTTAGGGGACAGAGCACAGAGAGAGCTGGGGGAGCAAGGCCGGAGAGGAGTCGGTAGAAGACAGAAAGACCACCTACCTGCCTGCGGTGAGTGAGTGAAAGGCCCTCAGAGATAGCTTCATCGCGGGAGATTCCAATGATTCTGAAAGCTTTGGATTCAACAGCGTGAAGCCGAGCCAGGTGTGAAGCAGGAGCACCAGCCCATAGGGGAGAACAGTATTCCATTGAGCTGCGGATGAAAGCCTTGTATGTGGTGAGGAGCTCAGGTGTGCCTAGGAAGGACTTCGCACGACGGAGGATGCCCAGTCGGCGACTGGCTTTGGAGGCCAGCTTGGAAATGTGGTTTTCCCAAGAAAGATCATGGCAGATGGTGAGACCCAAAATCTTGAGCGACAGAACTTCTTGGAGAGGATTGTTGAGAAAGTAGATGGGAGGGTTGTCCAGTAGATCTTTTCGGAGAGACATAGTAAGAGTGTGAGATTTGTCAGGATTGAAAGACATGTTCCACATGTTTGACCAGTCTGTGATTTTGTCCAGGTCTTCAGAGAGTGAGGAGGCTGCAGACTGCCGATCTGAGGGAAGAGGAATGGAGCGGCAGAGAGTGGAGTCATCAGCAAAGAGATACAGAGGATTTTCCAGAGAGTCGGAGAGATCATTGATAAAGACCAGAAAAAGCACAGGGCCCAGCACACTGCCTTGGGGAACTCCAGCCTGAACGGGAAGGGGAGATGAGAGAAATCCATTCAGGGCCACACGTTGACTACGACCAGAGAGGAAGTCCGCAAGCCATGCATGGAGATTTCCATGGATACCATAGGAGGAGAGTTTGGTGAGCAGAGCTGGGTGCCAGACCGTATCGAAGGCACGTGATATGTCAAGGGAGACAGCTCTGATTTCCTGTTTGGCATTGAGGACCTCCATCCATTGTTGAGACAGCAGAAGCAGCATGTCCAGAGTAGAGTGACCTGGTCTGAAACCAAATTGATGATCACAGATCAAGCCATTGGAGAAGAGGAAATATTTCATATCCGAAGCAATGATGGATTCCATGACTTTGCTGATAATTGGGAGCAGGCTGATTGGTCTGTAGTTGCAAGGATCTGTTTTTGCACCATTTTTGTGTAAAGCGGTAATGTTTGCTGATTTCCAGGATGCTGGCAGATGACCTTGAGCAAAGGATAGGGTGAAAAGAACAGAGAGAGGGTGAGATAGAGCGGCAGAGCAGGATTTTAGGACCCGTGGGCTGATGCCATCTGGTCCAGTTGCAGAATCAGAGTCGAGGTTTGACAAAAACTCCTCCACCTTGTCAGGAGAGAAGGTCACAGAGTCCAGGAGCAGTTTGGTTCGACTGGGAAAGGTGGGAACAGAGAGAGATGGGTTTGGGACTAAGGATTTTGAGGCAAACACAGAGTTGAGGCATTCGGCTTTGTCACGTGCGATGTCAACTGTGTGGCCATTTGAGGTAAGGGAGGGGATGGAGGGGGAACAAACACCAGAAACGGATTTGACCAGACGCCACCAGGATTTGGAGGAAGGAGACAGGTTTGAGAGTTCATTCTTGAGTGAGGAGAGATAGTGCTTCCTGGCACTCCTGAGGGTAGACACACACTTGTTCCGAGCTTGGTGGAAGGAACTGAGATTTCCTTCAGTTGGATTAGCCTTCCAAGAGGCAAAGGCAAGTTGTTTCAGGGCAACTGCCTCACCACAAGATTCAGTGTACCATGGACGGGAGGAAGGGTAAGACAACTGAAGGCGAGATGGGATAAATCTGTGCATGAGAGAGATCAGTTTGCTTTGGAAGAATTCCCAGGAAGAATTGATGTCAGAGGCAGTGGAGATGGGAGACCAATCCAGACGATTGATGGCTGCTTGAAGACCGTCCCAGTCGGCCTGAGTGAAATGCCAGACTCGTCGACGCTGAGGAGGCTCTCTGAGAATGGCCAGAGAGATGTCCACTTTGACAAGCACATGATCAGAAGAACCGATTGGAGCAGAAGAAGAGCAGCAGACATTAGCAGGGAAGTTAGTCATAACCAAGTCTAGAAGAGAAGATACTCCATTGGCTGAGATCCGGGTCGGGAAATTGACAGATTGTGTCAATCCCAGTGAGTCACAGAAGTCCTTTGCTGAGGTGCCATGACTGGTGAGAGAGGAACCCACACCCAACCAGGTGGCATGATGACAATTGAAGTCACCACATATGAGGAAGAGAGAGTTGGGATGAGTGGATAGAAGTTGGTCCATGTTGTCAGACAGTGAAATGTAGATGGAGTCATCACTGTTTGGGGGACGGTACAGAACACATATGAACAAAAGGTGGGAGCGGAGAGGAAGCCGTAGCCAGAGGTACTCCTGGGGGTGAGGAGGAGAGAGGGCAGTGCAAGGAGAGTTGATTACCAATGAAGTAAAGATGAAAATAATGAAAAAATGCAAAATAAATCGGGGGCGCTTTTGCATAAAAATGATTCTAAATAATTTGGAAAGGTTTTGTAAGTGTATTTCTCAATTTGATGTTGTCAACACATGTGTTCTGTGTATCTAGGATGCATTTATTGACAGCCTACACAACCCACTGAGGATTTTAAGAAAAAAAACATCTTTCACATTTTTCGGGCAAAAAATAAAGGCTGCATATACAAAAATGGCCACAAATTTTTTTCGCAAGGTTTCCGGCAGAGCAGACCTCTCAGCGGACCTTAATGTCCAAATTAATTTTAAAAAACACAAACAAAAAAAAGTATAGCATGCCATGTCAGGTCCAACCCATTTAATTGAGCTTTTGAGCCTGTGGATCCCTGACTACCAGTACCAATTTTGTGCCTGACGAGGCTCGTGGGTCCAACATCCTCAGCAGAGAGAGAAAACATCCAAGTTCTTATCAACCAAATTGTGCAATGTCTCTACCTGCTCTGATGTAAGGCCCTCTTCAGAGCGTGTCATCATGTCCCGCACTCCCTCGTGTGCGGGACATTATATTGTCCGGCCAATATTGTCCGATATTGTCCGGACACCAGAGTCCGGCCAATCAAATTCCCCCAATTTTTTCCCTCTTTCCGGCTGTACTGGCAAGCGTGTGAATCCGCCTCCTCCGGTGACCTCAACTACACTACTACACTTGGCTACGACGGCTCCGCCCCTTACCGTGTGAGGGCTATCGGACAAGTTGAGCAGCCGAACCACCAACATAGGCCCACGAGTGTCCACAAGGGTGTGACCCACCATCAATCCTTCGGTCCCCTGTGAGGACCACGGCTCCACTAGCCCCAGCTGGCCAATGTGTTGAGCACCTGCTGCTAACTCCACCATCACCACGGCCTCAGACCTGGGAAGCACAGTCACAGTGCGTGGCACCTCCAGCCACGTCCCCTGCACCTCCTCGTCATCCCCCAGTCCCACCAACTGCAGCCTCTCAGTGCCCAACGACATATGACCACGCCCAAGGTCTAGTTGGCAGTCGTGTTCAACCAAGAAACTCAATCCCAGAAGACATTGATCGCACATCTCAGCCACCCATACCACCACATTGACCTCCAGCCTACCCAACTCCACCCTCACCACTCCGCGTCCCAATATTGGTGCCATCAACCCCATAGCCAGTTGAAGGCTGTGTCCTTCTACCCTATAAATTTTATCCCAGCCTCCAACATTCTGGTCTAACACGCTCGGATTGATAATGGTATCACTGGCCCCAGTGTCCACCACAGCTTCACAAAATTCTCCCTCAATTTTGCATCTAACCCTTAGATTACCCATGCCAATTATTCCGCAATTCACTACTTTCACCAAAGGAGGGTGCTTCTCCACACACTTGCCAGCCGAGCATGGCCCATATGCTCGGCTCGTTCTAGTTTCCCAAACACTCTATGGCGACCGGCCCAGGCTTAGGCGGTGATCCTCTTTCTGGTGCCTGTGGTCTTACTGGGGGTCCCCCCCTTTCTGGGCTGTGAAGCCTTTTAGGAGGTAGCGGCCCAGGGGGTTGCTGACAATCCCACTGCATGTGTCCTCTTCTCCCACACCTAAAACAAGTCCCCATGAACGGACCCTTCTGGTACCCAGGCGGAGCACCAGGCGGAGCCCAACCTGAAGAAAATGAGGCTGTCCTGATGGCAAACCTGGACCAAACTGCCATGACTCGCCCCCGGCAAATTTCCCCCCAGTCAAACTTGATAGCTGGCGGCTGAACCCCCTTAACATTCGGCCTATGGCCGTGTCCTCTGGCTTCTCTTCCTGATCCCGTACCTCTGCCTGTCGTACCATCGCAGGTTCCCTCTCTGATGTGCGGTTCGACCTCCTCAAAAAGGTCAGTCTTGCCGCGCATTCCGCCGCTTGGTGCACCGTGGCCGGGTCCCGCAACACCACCAGAGTCCGGACCTCGAGGTCAGGAAGAGCCGCCATAAATTTTTATAACGCCAGCTTGTCCCATGCCTGTGCCCTATATGCTATCCTCACTGGGAAATATCCTGGGCCCTGACCAGGTCGCAACTTGCACCCATCCCAAACCTGTGGTTCAAGGCGTCGCAGATGCCCCTACTGGTCAATATTCCCTCTGGGACAACGTTTAAAACGTCCGCGGCTGCCCCCCCCCCCCAGTGTCACCACCAGATTCCCCATGCGTTCCTGCTCTTCCCAACCATTGAGCTGGGACACACACTCAAATTGCGTCAGGAAAGCCTCTAAATTCCCTGACCCGTCAAAATGCACAAGGGGAATTGATTTTCCAAAGGCTCTTTTCCCCGACTCATCCATGTCCAAATCCAGCCCAGTGCTAAAATACCCCCCCCCCACCCCCGCCCAACTGGGTATGCCATCTCGGAGCCTCTGGTGCCCAAATATGGCTCGTGGTGAGGGTCCCCTGTTTCCCCTTAATCTCATCCTGGGGAGATGCTGAACGGACCGACTCATCTCGTCCCGCAGACCCTGTTGGACCCGAGCAACCTTTCCCTTGATGGTATTGTCCCATGTCTCCAGCCGCTCCTGTAATATCTCATTACTATTTTCCCCCCATCAATTGCGGCCCCCACAGGCCTTTATTAATAACCACCCACTCTCTGGTTGAGTTACACAAGTCTCCAATTCTGTTACCTCTTCAGCCAACCCACCCCCTGTCATTTAACGAATCCCCATTCCTCTACCTATTGCCGCATTCTGGCATCCACGCAGGTCCGACAGCCATCCAGGTCCTCAGTTAATTTATTGATTCGTTTGTTAGTTGCCCCAATTTTTTTGTCCAAATTTCTCCCCATTCGGACAGCCTGGGTATTGCCTTATTCTATTTTTAATACCATTTCCTCCCATTATGACTCAAATTCTATTCCCATTGCCTTCTCCATTTCCCCAAATTTAATCTCCATTTTAATCTCGAATTCCCCCAGCCTGTCCTTAATTTGACTATCCATTCTCCACTCTATTTTACCAATTCGTTCCCCCAGTTCTTGTGTTATTTCTTCTATTTTGTTTGGTGTGAAGTTGCGTCTTCACACGCCAATCGACTAAACAAAATTTGGACACCCCGGTACTACGATTGATCCTTCCTACGAGAGAGAGAGAGAGAGAGAGAGAGAGAGAGAGAGAGAGAGAGAGAGAGAGAGAGAGAGAGAGACTATTAATTTTTAATTCCGAAAGCTGAGCGCAATTTGCACTCAGCGAGTGTCGCACTCATAACCCCGGTCACTGAGTGTCCGCCGGGTCCGAATCGCACTGCCTGACACCAGTTATAGTTTGTTTTGTTTTTCAGAGGGTTCAAATCCCACTCTACTGACACCAGTTGTCGTGTCGACCCTGTAGTGAACAACTCAGGGTAACAGATAGCCAAAACGAGCTTTACTCCGAGGCATATAAGCCGAACCTTGCGAGATTATCTGTTTGGCGCGTGCGGGGGAGGACCCAAGGCCTTACCTGAATGGGTGGCCGTGATCGGGGTTTATTCCTCGCCCCACAAACGAATAAACGAACAAGACAGGTATGACAAAGAAATGCAATCAATACGGGGTTTATTGAAATAATGCAAAGTAACAGGGAAGGTAAGGTAAACTAAAAGTTCCAAATGAGGGTCCCTCTACAGTCTACACAGACTCAAAGACACGAACAAGGGAAAAATAACGAAAATAAATGTTCAGTGTCATGCAGCCACTTAGCTCCAGTCTCAACGAGGGTTTGGTGTGGTTTACAGGTCCTGCGTCCCTGCGTGGGAAAACACGCGTTGGTGCGACGTCGCGTCTACAGCCAGCCGCCGGTGCGAGGCAAACGGACAAGAGCTCCTCCCTTGGTCCTTCTCATTCGGCTGCACCGAGCTCCGACCGTCTCTTAGGCGCACCCCGCACGAAGCGCAGCACGATCGCGGCCTCCTTTGTCGGCGACCAAGCAAGAACAGACGAAGAGCAAGCGACCAGGCAAGAGAGACCGCCCTGACCAAAAGCAGAACAAAATGAGATTGATTCAGGCAGAATCTTCCTCTTTATCCTTTTCAGCCCGAGCTGTCTGACGTCACAATACCAATCGTCGAGCGTGATTGAAGCACCCCATCGTTCCTCAACGACTCACAAAGCTCGGGGCATGGTTTCCTTTAACACGCATCATCGAGGCGGAGTCTAGTCCTTCATCAAGAAGGTTCGCGTGACGTGGGGTTTAGTCCTATCAAGCAGCTGTGGAGTTTTTGCTAGCCCTGTCGGTGTTGTGGGTGAATGGAGCATTCGTGGCATGGCTTTTTTATGAATATAAAAACGGAGGGAAAAATTACAAGAGGCCTTTACACACAGGGGAATTATTACCCATAAGCCCTACCTCAATAACACAACTCCACTCCTCCGTGTGGAGACACATAAACGCTCTTACCCGGACAGTCGGCCTAATTAATTTACATCTAGGTGGGTTCTTCTTCTTCGTGCCACTTGGAGCATACTAATCTACACATTCAGCAAAGGACTTCTGCGACTCACTGGGACTGACACAATCTGTCAATTTCCCGACCCGGATCTCAGTCAACGGAGCATCTTATCTTCTGGACTTGGTTATGACTAACTTCCCTGAAAATGTCTGCTGCTCTTCTTCTGCTCCAATCGGCTCATCTGATAATGTGCTTGTTAAAGTGGACATCTCTCTGACCATTCTCAGAGAGCCTCCTCAGCGTCGACGAGTCTGGCATTTCACTCAGGCCAACTGGCACGGTCTTCAAGCAGCCATCAATCATCTGGACTGGTCTCCCATCTCTACAGCCTCTGACATCAACTCATCCTGGGAATTCTTCCAAAGTAAATTGCTCTCTCTCATGCACAGATTTATCCCATCTCGTCTTCAGTTGTCATACCCTTCCTCCCGTCCATGGTACACGGAA
Source organism: Myxine glutinosa (assembly GCF_964187855.1). Classification (NCBI taxonomy): domain Eukaryota; kingdom Metazoa; phylum Chordata; class Myxini; order Myxiniformes; family Myxinidae; genus Myxine; species Myxine glutinosa. The sequence continues at coordinate 26,547,039 of NC_136272.1, forward strand.
TCTTGTGGTGAGGCTGTTGCCCAGAAACAACTTGCTTTCGTCTCCTGGAAAGCAAATCCAATGGAAGGAAATCTAATTTCCTTTCACAAAGCCCGAAACAAGTGTGTGTCCACCCTCAGGAGAGCCAGGAAACAATATCTCTCCATTCTCAAGACCGAACACTCTTATCTGTCTCCCTCTTCCAAATCCTAGTGGCGTCTGGTCAAATCTGTTTCTGGTGTTTGTTCCCCCTCCATCCCCTCCCTCACCTCAAATGGCTACACAGCTGACTCCGCACGTGAAAAAGCTGAATGCCTCAACTCTGTGTTTGCCTCTAAATCTTGTGTCCCAAACCCATCCCTCTCTGTACCCACCATACCCAGTCATACCCAGCTGCTCCTGGACTCTGTGTCCTTTCCTCCTGACAAGGTGGAAAAGTTTCTGTCAACCCTCGACTCTGATTCTGCAACTGGACCTGACGGCATCAGCCCACGGGATCTAAAATCCTGTTCCTCCGCTCTTTCACTCCCTCTCTCTGTTCTCTTCACCCTCTCTTTTGCTCAAGGTCATCTGACATCTGCTTGGAAATCAGCCAACATCCCCGCTTTGCACAAAAAAGGTGCAAAAACAGATCCTAGCAACGACAGACCAATCAGCCTTCTCCCAATTATCAGCAAAGTCATGGAATCCATCATTGCTTCAGATATGAAATCTTTCCTCTTTTCCAATGGCTTGATCTCTGATCATCAATTTGGTTTCAGACCTGGTCACTCTACTTTGGACATGCTGCTTCTGCTTTCTCAACAATGGATGGAGGTCCTCAATGCCAAACAGGAAATTAGAGCTGTCTCCCTTGACATATCACATGCCTTCGATACGGTCTGGCACCCCACTCTGCTCACCAAACTCTCCTCCTTTGGTATCCATGGAAATCTCCACGCATGGCTGGCGGACTTCCTCTCCAGTCGTAGTCAAAGTGTGGCCCTGAATGGGTTTCTCTCATCTCCTCTTCCTGTTCAGGCTGGAGTTCCCCAAGGCAGTGTTCTGGGCTCTGTGCTTTTTCTGGTCTTCATCAATGATCTCTCTGACTCTCTTGAAAATCCTCTCTATCTCTTTGCTGATGACTCTACTCTCTGTCGCTCCATTCCTCATCCCTCAGATCGGCAGTCTGCAGCCTCCTCACTCTATGCAGACCTGGAAAAAATCACAGACTGGGCAAACAAGTGGAACATGTCTTTCAATCCTGACAAATCTCACACTATTACGATGTCTCTCCGAAAAGACCGACTGGACAACCCTCCCATCCACTTTCTGAATAATCCTCTCCAAGAAGTTCTGTCACTCAACCTTTTGGGTCTCACTATCTGCCATGATCTTTCCTGGGAAAACCACATTTCAAATCTGGCCTCCAAAGCCAGTCACCGACTGGGCATCCTCCGTCGTGCGAAGTCCTTCCTTGGCACACCTGAGCTCCTCACCACATACAAGGCTTTCATCCACAGCTCAATGGAATACTGCTCTCCCCTCTGGGCTGGTGCTCCTGCCTCACACCTAGCTCGTCTTCACGCTGTTGAAACCAAAGCGTTCAGAATCATTGGAATCTCCCGCGATGAAGCTAACTCCAAGGGCCTTTCACTCACTCACCGCAGGCAGGTTGGTGGTCTTTCCGTCTTCTACCGACTCCTCTCTGGCCTTGCCCCCCCCCCCCCCAGCTCGCTCTGGGCTATGTCCCCCAAATATTCCTGCAGGTCGCACAAGATCTGCCTGCAACCCTCTTATGGTTAAACTGCCAAAATCAAGACTCTCTGCTCACCTTCACTCCTTCATTCCTCTTTTCTCCCGCCTCTGGAACAAACTCCCTCACTCTCCTCAATCCCACTCCACCCTCCATGTCTTTATAACAGCTGTTCACCACAATCTCTTATCTTCCCCCATCCAAAACCTTGTTCTTTTCTACCCCCGCTAATTTCACCCCAAATCCACTTTTTTGAAATACTAACTTCTGTCCTGGAAGTCCTTGGTGTCCTTGTGTTTTATACTTCTCCCACCCCCCCCCTCTTTCCACGCCTCCTCCCCCCATGCCCTCTCCCTCCCACACATCTCTCTGCTCTCAAATGTTATGTTTGTGTGCTTCCCCTTCTCTCCCCATCTTGTATTCCGCTCCCTCTTTTTATATATTTTGTTTGTCTGGTTGATTTGTTTGTGAAATAAATGTTAGCTCTTTCACGAGCCTCGATTCAGTGTACAAAAAAAATAAAAATAAAAAATAAAAATAAATTCTGAACTTCACCAAGGTATTTCATCCATACCCAAGAACATAACAATATATGTATACAGTATATATATATATTGTTGCGGATATGGCATTTGGCCTCAATATCCGCTTGTAAATACTCCCCTATTTCCCCAATACTCCCCAACTATCCCCAATCCCCCATTCCCTAGTCCCATTGCCTGTAAATAACACTCTGTAGAACCGACCTTCCCCTTTTTCCCCCATTAAATGTCGTGCCCAGGTCCACCGCATCACACGTAGACAACTTTCGGACATCTTGCTAGTTATTCTTAGTCTATGTCAGTTAAGGACTCGTTTCCATTAATTCTGACTCTTCGTTGCACCAGAATGTGATTATATGGCACCAGTAGTGAGTTTAGGACCTTCCCATACCTCCTCCCATCTTCTTCCCCAAACAACAACAACTACAACAACAGAGGGGCGCGGCGCGGCGCAGGGGGGGTGTGCGTCCTCACACCGGCTCGGTTAGCCGCCATGACCATGCGCTCCACGGGGTTACCACGAAGGGGCTGGCTGTCAGCTCCTCGTCAAGGGCGGAGCCGGTAACCCCCCCGCACGCACCCAATGAGAAGCGACGTGCCGATTCCATCTGGGGCGGAGCTAACGAGCCGAGGGCGTGTCACTCCCCGCCGGATATACGCGGCGACTTACCGGATGTAACGTGAGATGCGCCTGAACTACGGAGAGCAGAGGAAGCCACCGCCACCCCCAGCGCGACGATACCTCCCCGCATCTTTGGACCGGACCGAACCGGGTCGATTCTGCCCTGAGCCCAGGTGCACCTGGAGCCATCGATTCTGCCTTTCCTTGCCATCAATCCCCGTGTGAGTCAGCCTTTTGTCCCGTTTATCTGTCGTCTGTTGGGGTTAATATAAGAGTGTGTCTAAGTGCCTATCTTCCTATGGTGTCCCTCTCATTTCTGTAGTCTAACCTTCCGCCATAATATAACCTCCTCCGGAGGTCTTGAGAACTGAACCCTTGGTGTCGTGTCATTTGAAACCCAGCCGTTGTGTCACTTTTTCCTTCATTGATCTAGCGTAGCGCGACTAGTCAACGTTCGAGCATAATCGGGTAAACTGTGCAGACGTGGTCATACCAAACCGCTCGGTAAACTAACATCCACCACCGCGTCTGTAACAATTGGTGTCGAGGAGTGGAATTCGGACCCGGGACTAAATTTGTTAGGCCCAAACTTTGGGAGGTAGAATCGATCCGGAGCGCGTTTACTGCGCTCGACGAAATTATAACGGCGAAATTTGATTTTGTTATACGGAAATAAAAACCCGAATTTTGAAAGTCGCGCTATGGCAGACCAAGTCGGCTGGGGTCCGGTAGTGGAGAGTGAGGCAGGGTCGGTCCAGGACCAAATTGAGGGACGTGAGGAGAGCGAAGCAGCGAGGGTAGCAGACGCACAAAATGGCGCCTCGCTGGTCACCGCGACCGCGACCGTGGCAGCGCCCCTGGTGGATTCGAACCTTTTCCTCCTGCAAATGAGGGCCCTTATGGAACAAATGGTGGGAATGAGGGCTGATAGTGAGCGGTTGGGAAACCAAATGGGGGTAATGGGAAACGAAATGGGGGTAATGAGGGACGAAGCGAGGGGTACCAGTGAGGGATTAGACGAGAAATTTGGGAAATTGGACAATAGATTAGGGGAAATACAGGAGGGGTTAACGGGGGTAGAAAACAGAATGGCCGCTCAAGAGAATCAAATGGAAGGGATGCAAAAAGGGTTAGAGGGGTTAGAAAACACCATGGAAGGCAAATTGAGGGACATGAGGGACCAAGCGGAAAGGGAAGTTAACCAAATGGGGCAGCAGATAGAGGGGGTCAGAATGGGGGTAGAAACCAAACTGGATGCTCATAGGGAGGAAATGGAGCAGATGAGGGTGGCATCTGGGCAGGAGATGCAAGTGATGGGAGAGGAGATCAGAAGAGGAGTGAGTGAGGAGGTCGGAGGAGTGCGCGAGGAGGTGAGGCACTGTAAGGAGCGCATGGAGAAGGAGGTGAGAAAGGGGACTGTAAAATTGCAAGGGGGTATAGAGGAGTTGACGCAGGAGGTGGAACAGCTGACGGAGGGACAAAAAGAAGTAACGGAGCAGGTTCAAAGGAACACTGCGGTATTAGGAGGGTTAAAGGCGACACAGAAAGAACTAAAAGATGACTTGATAGCGACGAAGAGGGAATGTCAGATGGTACGTGAGGGACTGACAACGAGGTTGGACGAGGTGATAGAGGTAATGGAGACGACGGACCGGCAGGTGAGGACGCACATGGACACGGTCAAGGTAGCCTTGGAGGACGAGCTTGAGGAGACGTACCGGGGAATAAAAGAGGTGAAGCAGAAATTAGAAGAAGTGGAAGAAGGGGTGAGCGAAATTAAGAAGCGACGGAGAGGGGATAAGAAAGAGATAAAAGAGGAGATAAAAGAATTGGTCCAAAGTTTGTGTTTGGATCGTGATGATGTGCTCATTAACCGGATGAGGGATTCGCAGGTGATGGAGGAGAAGCGAAGAGGAAGAGGACCCGGTGTAAGTGGTGACCAATATGGTCGTGCGTATGATGCGCCAGGTGATTTAAGAAGCTTGGGGGTCGAGATGGACCCGGGTGTTCGTGAGAGGCCATTGGTGAAGTGTGCGACAGGTCTGGTGTGCGAAAAAGGAGGTGTGCGAGAAAGTCCGACTCTGGGGTGTGTGAGGAAAAAGTGCGTGCCAAGGAGTGAGGGTGCTGGCGAGAATGAGTCGGTCGTAGCGCGTGTGCGAGGGAGCACATGGAAGCGCGGTGTGGTAAGTGTTACAGAGGGTGTGACGGGAGAGTGTGCGCAGGAGTGTGCGCGAGAAAGGTGTGTGACGGACAGGTGCATGAGGAAAGAGTGCGCTGTCAGAAGTAAGGAAGAGTGTCCACCTGTGGTGAGTGTTACAGAGGGTGTAACGGGAGAGTGTGCGCGAGAAAGGTGTGTGACGGACAGGTGCACGAGGAAAGAGTGCGCTGTCAAGAGTAAGGGTGAGTGCGCTGTCAAGAATGGAGGTGAGAGTAGTGAGAGTGACAAGGAGAGTGAGTTGGTTGTGACAGGTGAGCGAGGATGTACACCTGGGATGGAAGGATGCACACCTGGAATGGTAGAGCGTGAGTGGGAATGCACGCTGGAATTGGTAGTGAGGCACGTGGTAGGATGTGCGAGTGAGGGCACACCTGTGATTGTCACAGAGGAGGTGACCGAGGAGGGGGCGCGAAGAGGTGTATTGGTGAGGTGTGCGAGTGACGAATGTGTGCCAAGGTGTTCGGTGGTCAGGTGTGTGACCAAGGCTGTGAGTGGAATGAGTGTACCGAGGTGTGTAAGGAAAGGTACGAGGAGCATGGAGACGGCTGGATGTGTGAGCAAGGAACGGGCTGCGGGGTGTAAGAATCCAGGTGAAGCATCGACGGTAACCAGGTTAGAGGTTAGGTCGACTTTTAGCCGAAGCGGGCCCTCGGTGCGTGCTGGGCCTCGCGTGGAACGGCCGCGTCCGTGCTCCACTAGGCGGAGCGGGCAGCCCGATAGAAAGGGTCGTCATGGCGACCACTTTTTGTTGAGGCATTCCGGCAGGTCGAGATCGAGCCATGGGATGGCTCCGTGCCGAGATGGTGCGTGGGATCTCGGCCCGGGTAAACCTCCTTCCCTGCACCGAATGCGGGACGTATCCAGCCGCTGGCACAGAACAACCCGCATTCATGGCTTGGCTTTACGAAGCCGGGCTTTGGACGGGAATTGGCGCACCGAGAGGCATTAGTGAGTAGACTGGGTGATGAGGTTAGTGTTTTGGACCCAAAATTAAAGAAAAACAAAATTTGATGATTGGCAAAGGATTGGCAGTAATGATTGGCAGATGATGGGTAGTGATTGGCAAATTTTTAATTTGTTGAAATTTGATGTGCAAAATTGGTAGTGAGAGACCCCCGATGTGGTGGGATGGCAAATCCACCATCCTTCCCATGTGGGGGCAAAGGAGCACTAGTTTATGGGGTGTATGGCAGTGAAAACTAGCCCGGGAGGGTTAGGATATAACGGTAGGGATCTAGAGAAGATGACCTTAGGTAACGTTAAGTTTAGTTAGTGACTGATACCTGTAGTGGGGACGCGGGTAGATTAGTGTGGATGATAATGACGAGGGAGCGCAATAGTTTAAAGGGACGACTGGGAAGCGCAAGTTTCAGAGGGGAGTAGTTAGCTGAGATGATGCCGTGTGTGTGAGAATTGAACAGGTGTGATTGCACAGGTGTGCAACTGGACAGGTGTGTGGAACAGTGTGTGAGTAGTGAGTGTGTGGATCAGCGCGAATGCGCTTGGGGAGAGAAGGGTGCAGGTGGCACCAGGTGTGAGAGCACAGGTGTGCAGGTACAGGTGTGTGGAGAGAGTTGGAGTAAGTGGTACGGAGTGGTGTGCATGGTGCGAAGGTGTGAATGGGGGAAGAGTGGACCCCCATCACGGATACCCGGGGCGGGTAGTGTAAGTGTTAGGTAGAGGGTACAGGTAAATTGTGGGTGGATATTGGCATTTGTGGTGCGGTTGCAGAATGGTGTTGTGGATGGGTGCATTAGTGTTGTGGAAATGGCTGGGCGTGTAGCCTGTTAGTGTGTGTAGTTGGTTGGGCACTCCACCACTGTGAGGATGTCGGCCAGGTGAGGCCGCAGGTGGGCTCTGGGAGCCGGTAGAGTTGTGGATGGGTCCCGAGGATCCGGAGGATGGACCCGGGTAGCCCAGTGCCAGAGAGGGCACCAAGTGGGGAGAGCGCCAGAGGGCCCTCCCCAGGTAGTTAGGTTAGGGTAAGGAGCAGGTAAGCTCGGAGGCAACTGCAGTGGTGGAGGTGTGCAGGTGGGTAGACCCGCTGGGAGAGGTACACGCCACAGCCCAGAAATTGTGCGAGGGCACCGGGAGATGAATCGGGGGAGTGAGACCCCAAATTGAAAAGCACCACAGTTTGGCCAATGGGAATTGGTTTTTAGAACCCATAGTGTAAGAGGGCCAATGGTTTGGCCGGAGAAAGACCCCGGGTAGTGTAAAGTTGTTAAAGTCATTTAGGAAATAGTTAGGATTGATGAACCTGTCGCACCATATGCAGCCACTTACCTGAGGTGATGATGATGACTCCACACCTGTGTTTTCTTTGTTTTGTGTTGCAGGAAGTAAGGACTGCTGTTGGATTTGTGAGACGCATCACGACGTGGATGAGACATTGGGGTGATTCCATCTCTCCCTCCCTAGGAGGGACTGATGATGAATTGGTAATGGCAAATTGTGATGTTCAGTTGGAGATGGCAAATTTTGATGAGAGTTGAAAATGGCAAATTTGATTGGTTAGGAGGGAGAGAAGACGAATTTGGTTTATGGGAGGAACGGGGAAGACAGTAGGGATGTTTGTTGATTTGTAAAGTAGATGTTTATGGGTAGTGTTGTGTTTTGTGGATACAGTAAGCGGTAAGGGAGGGGCCATGTAGGTTACCTGGTGGGGGGGGGGGGGCGTACGATAGGAACGTACCTGTCTCACCTGGTTCCCATGTGCCCCCAGTGTGCATCATCTTGTATTGCGTGCACTTTTGCGCCCTTACCACCTTACTCACTTGTCTGCTTCTTTTGTCTCCCACCTCCGAGGATCTGGCTTTGGGGCAGAGAGAGAGAGGAGAGAGAGGTGCTGGCTTCGCAGTTGTGGGCCTGCACTTTCGCTGCTTGCTGCCTGGATCGATACACCATATGGACCGCAATGGTTGTGGCCACCCACCATGGACCGCAGTTCTTATGCGGCCAAGCACCACCCGTGGATGGACCTATGGGTCAACGTGGCACCTATGCCATACAGGTGAACCACTTATAGTTGGCCCCCTGCCGGCCACAATAAAGAAATGGACGCGGTTGGCGCCTTTCTTTATTTTTGAAAGAAGTAAGAAGGCCAAGTGCACCACACGAAGGCAAGACCAGCGGCAGAACATCGGCCGGCTGCGACACCACACAATGATTTATAGACACTTTATTGGTGCACCGGATGGTGCTGACTGTGTGATGGGGTGGTGCTTTTCGTGCTGGGAAAGGGTGCTCTGCACGTTATTAAAGGCCGTAGGCCACAGAGCACTCGTGGGTTGGTGTATCGATGCTGGCATGCGTGCTCTCTCTATGCATAACATCTGCATGTGTCCCTCCAAAAACAGGTCCTGGATCGTAGTGTAAATAGCAGCGTAGTCGTGTAAATAATGCTCCCTACCGGCTGTATGTTTAGTTTGCGAATTCTTTCCGCGATTCGGTTATCCTGTGGGTGTGTTTCTGTGAGGAGAAGGGTGCAACGTCGCAGGGGGACATATTTACTCATTTGTGAATATCTGTAAAACTGTCGCACTCAGGGTAGAGTTAATAGTAGAGGGAACTACATCTGAGTGCCACACTAAAATAGGTAAAAATTTATTGGGTCGGGCCGCCCCGAGGGTAGAGAAGGGTGCAATGTTGCGGATATGGCATTTGGCCTCAATATCCGCTTGTAAATACTCCCCTATTTCCCCAATACTCCCCAACTATCCCCAATCCCCCATTCCCTAGTCCCATTGCCTGTAAATAACACTCTGTAGAACCGACCTTCCCCTTTTTCCCCCATTAAATGTCGTGCCCAGGTCCACCGCATCACACGTAGACAACTTTCGGACATCTTGCTAGTTATTCTTAGTCTACGTCAGTTAAGGACTCGTTTCCATTAATTCTGACTCTTCGTTGCACCAGAATGTGATTATATGGCACCAGTAGTGAGTTTAGGACCTTCCCATACCTCCTCCCATCTTCTTCCCCAAACAACAACAACTACAACAACAGAGGGGCGCGGCGCGGCGCAGGGGGAGTGTGCGTCCTCACACCGGCTCGGTTAGCCGCCATGACCATGCGCTCCACGGGGTTACCACGAAGGGGCTGGCTGTCAGCTCCTCGTCAAGGGCGGAGCCGGTAACCCCCCCGCACGCACCCAATGAGAAGCGACGTGCCGATTCCATCTGGGGCGGAGCTAACGAGCCGAGGGCGTGTCACTCCCCGCCGGATATACGCGGCGACTTACCGGATGTAACGTGAGATGCGCCTGAACTACGGAGAGCAGAGGAAGCCACCGCCACCCCCAGCGCGACGATACCTCCCCGCATCTTTGGACCGGACCGAACCGGGTCGATTCTGCCCTGAGCCCAGGTGCACCTGGAGCCATCGATTCTGCCTTTCCTTGCCATCAATCCCCGTGTGAGTCAGCCTTTTGTCCCGTTTATCTGTCGTCTGTTGGGGTTAATATAAGAGTGTGTCTAAGTGCCTATCTTCCTATGGTGTCCCTCTCATTTCTGTAGTCTAACCTTCCGCCATAATATAACCTCCTCCGGAGGTCTTGAGAACTGAACCCTTGGTGTCGTGTCATTTGAAACCCAGCCGTTGTGTCACTTTTTCCTTCATTGATCTAGCGTAGCGCGACTAGTCAACGTTCGAGCATAATCGGGTAAACTGTGCAGACGTGGTCATACCAAACCGCTCGGTAAACTAACATCCACCACCGCGTCTGTAACAATATGTATATTGTATACAGTATATATTGTCGTGCGAATCCCTCTGGTTAATACCAGGGACCGCGGATGGACCAAACAGATTTACTGGAGGTGACGACCAAACACGGATTTTGCTTTGACTCGCGGGAAGAGGAAGAAGCGGGAAAAGCGCTTACCTGGAGCATGCCGACTGCAGCTCTGGTCCTGTCGGGAATTGATGAACTCGAACAACCCAAGATTTAATGTACAAAAATAGTGATTTATTAAACGGAACCCGATACAATGAAACGCGACGGTAAATAAATGATAATCCTAAATTGGGATCCCACACACCAGACTCAACAACAGGACACAGGAATGAATGAAAGGAAAATAAAGCATATGGCATGTATGAAATGTGTGAAATGTGGGGCGTCTTAACTGTCCGTCATCTTGTAGTGTGTCGTCCAATGCGGCTCCGTTCGTCCCCGCTCGTGCGCCACCAGGCCTCGAACGACCCGCTCGCCCCAGCCTAGTCTGTTCAGCCGCACGCCGCGCTTCAAGCTCCAAATCAATCGCACACGGGGTCCCGCCCACTCGCAGCACCAAAAGCACCGAGCACCACTCCAAGCACCACGACAAACGCGATCTCCATTCTCAGCGCAGAGAGCACAAGACATCGTGCAGCATCAAGAGACTCGCGAAGAAGAACGGGCAAAAAGGGAGAGAGGGCCAAAGGAGAGCAAATGCGAATGCATGCTATGAAAACCCAAGAGAGCTGCTAACTAAGAGCTGCTGAAATGTTGTGCAGCGCAAGACAGCCAGAGAGAGACATGCAGCGCAAGAGCCAGAGAGGGACGTGCAGCGCAAGAGAGAAAATGTCATCCGGCGAGCCCTAATATAACCTGCGGCGGTGACGTCAGCCTTGGCGCGCCACCAACCAGTCCCTTTCAGCGTCTTGCCATCCACCGAACCTTCTCCAATGTTCCCTCCAATGAATCACCTCCTTCTCAGTTGTGTCTTCGTGCCTCCCGCCCTGATTGGCTGGAGGTTCGCGCCTTCCGCGCCAACCAATCACACGTTCCCTGTGGCGTGGTTATAGCTCGTGTCACTCGATGTTGCTAGGCCTGCCAGAGGTGTAGCTGGCGGCGGCCATCCGGCAGTGCCCCGATCTGGCTTCCTGCCTGTTTTCCAAAGTCGTTGTAAGGGAAGGGGATTTAATTACTGTGTGCACTAAAGGGCCTATCTAAGTGTTTATAGGAGTGCGTTGCCATAAGGGACAAAGGAATGATTACCAGGTCTGACACACAAGGGGTGCTATCTTATTCCCTATCGCGACAGTCAAATACCTACCTACACAGATCTATCTGGCTCTAGATATTCCTCTCCCCAAATTCATAACAATATATACAGTCACGTGAAAAAGTAAGTACACCCCATGTAAAGTTTTGACTTTTTCAACATATTTCAACATACAGCTATTTGATCTTCATTTAGTCAGGTTCACTATGTTTTTTCGTTCAAAATCATGGTAGATTAGCAAACCTATACATTTTTGGAAACGTTATTACATGAAAAATCTGAAAATCAATGTTTACATTTGCCAATTCCGACCAATTCGATTCGACCAATTCGACCAATTCGACCAATCGACCAATTACATTCGACCAATTCGACCATTCGACCATTCGACCAATCGCTTCGATCGACCATTCGACCATTCGACCAATCGCTTCGATCGACCATTCGACCATTCGACCAATTCGATCGATTCGATTCGATTCATCGAATTCGATTCGATCGACCATTCGACCAATTCGATTTGCCAATCAATTTGACCGACCTTTGCTTGTGTGGAACGGACTGTGAAAACGATGCGGACTATATTGTCGGATACGACACACAGGACAGTGATGACGAACTCTAAATGGTATATTCTGTAATCGTGTATGTTTGATGCCATTGACTGCCTGTGTATATTTTGTCATTGACTGCCTGTGTAGATGTGAAGTTATACTGACTGCATGTGTATATATGATTTTGCTGACTGCCTGTGTATGTTTGGTGATATGAATTATTGTGACACATTTTGATGTTATTAACTGCCTGTACAAAATGATAACATGGATTTGATTATGCAACTTATCGCGAATATAAAGACAGTATTTTGCAATTCAAAACCTTTGATTCGTGTCTTACTATTCCCCATAGCACTAATTTGATACTTTCATTGGTTTCCTTGTCCCTGAAAATATAGGTTTAGTATATTTTAAAAAGTTTTTAGGGTAATTAGAGGCAGAAATAGAACAAAATATGTCTTTTACAGTGGCCATTTTGAAAATCCAAAATGGCCGCCATACAGGTATCTCTCCAAATGTAAACATTGATTTTTAGTTTCCTTATGCTATAACCTTTCCAAAAATGTATAGGTTTGCTAATCTACCATGATTTTGAACGAAATATAATTTATTGACATAGTGAACCTGACTAATTTCAACAATATTGATTCATAAAGGTGATATAATATAACAAATATCATGAAACATTTACATTTTGTCGTCCATTGTATAATTTAATTAAACATAAATGCAAATTTCGCATGTGGAAAAAGTAAGTACACCCCTACATTTATCACTACTTCAAATACCTAAAATTAGAATCAGGTGCACCAGCACAGGTGCAAATGATTAGAACATCGTTAGAGAGGATCTTGGAGGAACCTGTCTTATTTAAACCTCAGATATTTAGTTTGGTTTGCTCTTTGTTGTTGAAGTGTGTGGCGTCACCATGCCTAGATCAAAAGAGCTCTCTGAGGCCTTCAGAAAGAAGGTTATAGATGCGTACGAGTCTGGGAAGGGATTTAAAAAGATCTCCAAACAATTTGAAATCAATCATTCGACTGTCCGGAAGATCATCTACAAGTGGAGAAGATTCCAAACAACTGCCAACTTGTTCAGGCCAGGCCGCCCAGCAAGTTCAGCCCGAGAGCAGACCGCAAGATGCTGAAAGAAGTCTCTAAGAACCCCAGAATGTCATCACGGGACCTACAGGTAGCTCTTGCCACTTTGATGTCAAAGTGCACGAGTCTAACATTATAAAGAGGCTGCACAAATTTGATCTACATGGGAGGTGTGCCAGGAGGAAACCTTTGCTGTCCAGAAAGAACATCAGGGCAAGACTAAAGTTTGCCAATGAACACCTCAGCAAAGACCAGCACTTCTGGAACAATGTGCTCTGGACAGATGAGTCAAAGGTAGAGCTATTTGGCTGCAGTACGAGAAGACATGTTTGGCGAAAACCAAAGACAGCATTTGACCACAAGAACCTGATACCAACTGTAAATCATGGTGGTGGAAATATTATGGTTTGGGGCAGCTTTGCTGCAACAGGGCCTGGGCAGCTCACCATCATATAATCCACTATGAATTCTTCATTGTACCAGAGGGTGCTTGAGGTTAATGTGAGGCCATCTGTCGGACAGTTGAAGCTCAACCGAAGGTGGACCTTGCAACATGACAATGACCTAAACATACCAGTAAATCCACCAAGGAATGGCTGAAAAGAAAGAAATGGAGGGTTCTGGAATAGCCAAGTCCAAGCCCGGATCGAAATCCCATCGAGATGTTGTGGGGGGGGGGGGGGGGGGGGTTGAAACGAGCTGTGCATGCAAAAAAAACCCTCAAACTTCGCACAGCTGAAAGAATTCTGCGTGGAGGAGTGGGCAAAAATTTCTCCCAGTCTATGTCAGAGACTGGAAGACAGTTACAAGAAATGCCTACTTGAGTTTGTTTCTGCCAAAGGGGGCAATACCACCTATAAGAGCCAAGGGTGTACTTACCTTTTCCACATGCGAAATTTGCATTTATGTTTATTTAAATTATACAATGGACTACAAAATGTAAATGTTTCATGATATTTGTTATATTATGTCACCTTTATCTGTCAATATTGTTGAAATGAAGATCAAATAGCTGTATGTTGAAATATGTTGAAAAAGTCAAAACTTTACATGGGGTGTACTTACTTTTTCACGTGACTGTATATATATATTGTTACGGACGCGGTTAAGATGTTATTTACCGAGCGGTGGTATTGCCGCGACCTAACAGTTCCCCCGATTCTTCCCCAACTCACCCGATTCCACCCAAACGTTGGCCAAATCGCGCTATGCTAAATCAATGATGGAAAGGACACAACGACTGGGATAGATGAAACGACGCAAGGGGTACAGTTCTCAAGACCTCCGGAGGAGGGTATAATTACAGTGGTGGAGAAAAGGGGGTAGATTACAAGGTAGTGAGGTAAAGACACAGAAGAGATAGGCACTTAATTACAGTCTTATCTTAGCCCAGACAGACCACAGACAAACGGAACAAGGTAGACTTACACAGGGATTGATGGCAGGAATGGACAGGTAGGTTGATAGCACAAGGTGCACCTTGGCTCGGGGACAGGATCAAGCACGGTCCAAGAGATGCAGGGAGGTGTCACAGCGCTCGGAAGGGACGTCTCTCTTGCTTCAAGCTCAGCGCGCATCTGACGTCACCTCTCTCTCCCTGCGCATGCTCAGCGGGGAGTGACACGCCCTCGGCTGGTTGGCTCCGCCCCACTGGGGCCGGTCCGCCGCTGCCATTGGGTGCGGGGGTTACCGGGCTCCGCCCTTGACGAGGAGCTGACAGGGAGCCCCTATTGGGTAACCCCGTCGAGCACATGTTCGATGGCGGCTCGTTGGGAAGGCCTGATGCCCTCCCAACACCCCCTACCAACCAAGCCGGAGTGAGGACGCGCACTTCCCGCGCCCGTTGTCGTTGTTGTTGTTGTTGTTGTTGTTGTTGTTGAACTGTGAGGAAGAGCTGCGGGGAGGTATTGGGAGGTCCTAAACTTCCTAACGGTGCCATACAATCATATTCTGGTGCAACGAAGGGTCAGAATTAATGGAAACGAGTCCTTAACTGACATAGACTAAGAATAACTAGCAAGATGTCCTATAGTTGTCTTACATGAGATGCGGTGAACCTGGGCACGACATTTAATGGGGGAAATAGGGGGAGGTCGGGTCTACAGAGTGTTGTTTACAGAAAATGGGACTAGGGAATGGGGGATTGGGGATAGTTGGGAAGTATTGAGGAAATCGGGGAATATTTACAAGCGGATATGGATGGATGCAAATCCCATATCCGCAACAATATATTGTTACGGAAACGGGGGACGGCTCTCCCGTTAGCAAGGGGTGGTTATCCCCTTGTCCTGTTAAGCTGGCCGTCTCCCCGACCCTGGAACTATCCCGCTTCTTCGTGGGGTGAGATTGGCCGAGGTGATTGGTCAAGGGAGTCCCGTACACCTCCGCCAACCTCTCCACGAAGCCGGTGGATAGCCCCGTTCGAAACCACGGACAAGATGTTATTTGCCGCACGGGTTAGCAGCCCGCGGTTCGAACCATTAGCAAGTACTAAACCCGATTCCTATGCGTTGGCCAAATCGTGCCACAGGTGTTCAATGATGGAAATCACCAGGACGAATGGATGTGAAGGAAAGAAGGCAAAGGTAGGAAGAACAGGGATTTATTAATTCCTATTTACACAATCAAAGAAACCAAGGGAGAAGGAAAGAAAACGAAAGCAATTTACAGAAGAAGAAGAAGACACAGTGCAATTCCACTTATACAAGCTTAACTTATTCCCAGGGACAAGACACAAAAAACAAACTCACGTACACAAAAGGATGGAATGGCAGGAATGGGTGGAGGGATGAGAAGGTTCAGGTCCATGCAAACGGCAGGGCTGGAGGTGACAGCTCCGACTCCTCGCACTCTGGTTCACAGAACGGGCAACAGGGAGATCCGAGGACCACGGAACGTCGAGGTTCGCGTGCCCGCACTTGTTGTTCCTCAGAGTGCTGGTTGGTATCGCGAGCAGGGCATGCCGATTCTCATTCGCCTTGTGCTCCTTGGTTATACGCTTTCCTCTCCGGAACTCACTCTCTCCTCTGGCCCCTTATGCATCTCGCGTCCTCCCCACCTCTCTTGAAGCAGTCCCTCAACTGAACTCTCTGAACTGAACTCCGGTGGACTGCGGTGGGGGGCTCTGCGCGACGGGTTATATAACCACGCCCATGGAACTTTCGCAAACCTCCTCGAACGCTCTCTCTCCGCCCTCTCAGGCCAAACCCCTCATCCTTGGTTGGTTGATCGGGGCTGGCTCACTCCTCCTTCTGATGACGAGGTGGAGACACGCCTTTCTTCCCCGAGTTAGAGCACGCCGTAATGGAGGGCAAATGCAGTTGGCAATTGAAAGGGGCGATGGTGATGCCAATAACCCCACCCAATGCAACGGTGGCGAACGCCGCAGTGCTGGCGCTTTGGGAGGCCACGGCGATATTGTAGGGGATCTATCTTATTTGATCTGGTGCAATGCAGTGTCAATTAATGGGAAACAGAGCCTTAAACTAACATAGAATAAGAAATAACTATAGAGAGGTCTATGATTTTCTACGTGCATGCGATGGACTAACTAAAAGGACGACCGTTGATCTTTCACACAAAACGGAGGTATTTACAAGAATTACTATTTACAGAGGGTGATATTTACAAAAATTAGAGGATTCTCAAATCTGTTACACTGCACCCTCATCCGCCAGACACGTCCCGGGCCTATAAAACTTTAACTTAGTGTGGCACGTAGGTGTAATTCCCTCTACAATTAATCTGACCCTGAGTGTGACAGTTTTAAAACACAAATAAGTATGTCCCTCTGCTGCATTGCACCCTGCCTAACAGATTCACGCCCACAATTAACCGAATTGCGGAATTGATTCTCAAACTATACATGTACGGTGGGGAGCATTATTTACAAGTGACGTTAATTGTATTTACAAAGCAACCCAGGACCTGTTATTTTTCTTTTGGGAACAAAAAGAATCCTGTGGGAGGGGAGGAGACAGCCTGCACTGCATTGATGCACCAGCACCAATAAAGAGCACCAAAACACCAATCAGCACCAGAAAAACACCAAAGCACCAGCCAGTGCTCATTGCACATATTTCCATACCAAAAAAACAACCTGTTGACTGGGTTCTTGCTCTTCGGCTCCCTCTGCTGGCCGTTGTCGTTCTTGATGTTAACTTTCTTCGTGTTGTTCTTTGCTTGCGGCCTATTTGTAATAATAATAAATAAAAAACACAAACGTGTCCATTTCTATTTATGGCCCACAGGGGCCGACTATGGGTGGTTCACCTGTGGGCTTGGTGCCACCTCACAGAGGTCCGCAAGCAAGATCTTCCTCTGGCCAACCTGGCCGGTCCCAGCAGAGGGGCCATGCCACAAAGCTTGTGGTCCATAAGTGGTGCTTGGCCACAGACTGTGGTCCATAAGTGGTGCGTGGATGCAGGCAGCTGGTTGCGGGGATTCGGGCACACAATGGTGGACTCCCACACGCTCCCCTCAGTGCCCAGAGAGCACGATCCATGGGTCGGGGAAGGAAGACAGAGAGGGCAGTGTTAGCGAGGGGTAAGGTCACAAGGGTACACATCAACGAAGGCAATGCAAGGTGAGGTGCGCCTGGAGACTGAGCGGAGAAAAGCTCGTCCCTATCGTACGTCACCCCACCCATCACCTGTTCTACCTTTGCCCCTTACCCCCGTATTTACAAAATCTACACACTTACCAATTCGTCACTAATGTCACGTCTTCCCCATATTTCACCTATACCAAATTCGTCACAATCCCACTAATCCAAAATTTGCCATCACCAATTCATCATCAATCCCTCTTAAGGAGGAAGAGATGGAACAACAACACAATGTCACACCCACGTCATGATGCGTCTTACATCCTCAAAACATTTGCACAAAAATAATAAAAACAAATCATGGCATGGCGTGAAGTTACGTCGCCTCAGGTGAGTGGATGTAGATGGTGCGAAGAGATTCTTAATCCTAACTATCCTCTAAATGACTTTAATACACTTTACACTACCCGGGGTCTTTCCCTGCCAATCCATTGGCCATCTTACACTCTATGCGGTTTTAAGAACCAAATTCCCATTGACCAAACTGTGGTGCTTCCTCAATATGGGGTCTCACTCCCCCGATTCAACTCCCTGTGCCTTCGCACAATTTCTGGGCTGAGTCGTGTGGCTCTCCCAGCAGGTCTACCCACCTGCACACCTCCACCACTGCAGTTGCCTCCGAGCTTACCTGCTCCTTACCTAACCTATCTACCTGGGGAAGGCCCTCTCTGACACTTACCCCCTCGGTGCCCTCTCTGGCACTGGGCTACCCGGGTCCGTCCTCTGGATCCTCGGGCCCCATCCACAACTCTACCGGCTCCCAGAGCCCACCTGCGGCCTCACCTGGCCGACATCCTAACAGTGGCGGAGTGCCCATTTAACTACACACACTAACAGGCCACATGCCCAGCCATTTCCACGTCACTAATGCACCCATCCAAACACCATTCTTCCACACGCACCACAGATGCCAATATCCAACCACAATTTACCTATACCCTCTACCTAACTCTTAAACTACCCCCCCCCCCCCCCCCGGGTATTCGTGATGGGGTCCATCCTCCCCATACACTCCTTCGCACCAACCACTCCACTCCACAGTTTCCACCATACTCACTCCACACCATTCATTCCATACTCCATGTATTCCAGACCATTTATTCCACACAACCATGCTCACCTGTATTTGCACACCTGTGCCATCACTTCGACACCTGGTGCTTCCTGCACCCTCCTTCCTCCCAGGCTTCTTCATTCAATACAATACAACGCACAATCACAATTATTCACTCATACACTACTCCGTACACTTTCAACACAAATACACGACACCATTCACGAGCATTGCCTCATTTGCTCAACATGCTCACCGGCAAAGATTCTCACACACACGGCATCATCTGATCTACCTGGTGCCCTGCTAAAACTCGCACTTCCCCGTCGCCCCTTACATTATTGCGCTCCCTCGTCATTATAATCCAACTACCCTACTCTCCACGTCCCCACTACAGGTATAATGTCGCTACTTAAATCTCCAGTTACCTATGGTCAATCTTCTCTAGATCCCTATCATTTTATCCAAACCCTCCCTCGGCGAGCTTACACTGCCATAAACCCCATAGCTAGTGCTCATGTGCCCCGTTGTGAGGGATGGCAGAGTTGCCATTCCTCCACATCGGGCATCTCCCATTATAAATTTTGCCATCAAATTCCAATTCTGCCCATCACTTTGCCAATCATCTGCCAATCATCAAATTTTGCCAATCACAAATTCCCTATCCCTACCAAATGTCCATTAACTTGAGCCTCGGTGCATCTTTACATTTTCAAAGCTCGGCTTCGCCAAGCCGAGCTATGAACGCGGGTGGTTAGTTTCCTGCAGTTGGATCCGTCCGGCACTCGGTTCAGGGGAGGGGGTTCGCTCGGGCCGAGATTCCAAGGTCCACCTCGGTGCGGAACCTTTCGGTCTCCCGCCCGGTGGCCCAACCTCGCCCGGCCGGAACGCCGCAACCACAAGGGGTCACCGTGCCGACCCTTCCTACCTGCCCTTTAACTGGGCCGCCCGCTCCACTTAGCGGAGCACGGACGCGACCGTGCAGAGCGAGACCCGGCGCGGATCGCGCACGGCGGTTCTTTTGAAACCGCCGTGGTTACGATCCCCACTGGTTCCCGCAGCACCCAAAGCCCGGCACGAACCGAGGGCTCGCTTCGGCTAACAGTCGGTCTCACTGCTAACCCGGTTAACGTCGATGCTTCACCTGCAGGCTCACACGCATACGCGACCCTTTTCACACTCACCGAGCTCGGCGCTCCAACGTCGCCCGTACACCCCACGTACTTCGTTATTGCACTTGTTCTTGTTCCGCACACAGACTTCGTTACACACCCGACCACCGCACACCTTGGCACACACTCGTCGTTCGCACACCTCATCAACACACCTCTTCGCGCCCACTCCTCGGTCACATCCTCTGTGACAACCACGGGTGTGCATTCTTCTGCACACCCAATCACGTGCTTCACCACCAACTCAAGTGTGCATTCCCTCACGCGCTCGACCATTCCAGGTGTGCATCCTTCCATTCCAGGTGTGCATTCTCTCTCACCTGCCACAACCAACCCGTACTCCGTGTCACTCTCACCACCACACTCTGTCATGCGTTCTCTCTCACTCTCGACAGCACACTCACTCCTCGGCACACACTCTTTCCTAACACACACCTCTGTTCTGCACCTTTCTCGTGCACCTGTCGCACTCTCTCCCGGTACATACTCCGTACCACTCATGGGGGTGCATTCTTGCACACACCCGATCACTGCCGCACACACTGGCTCACAAATACCTTCAGCACTCCCCATAGTCGGACATCCTTGCACACCTCCTCTTTCCACACACTCTGTACCTGTCGCACACCTCACCAGCGGCCTCTCACGAACGCCCGGGTCCAAACCAACACCCAACTGACTGAATCTCCCCTGACACCATATACATTTCCGAGTATATCGCCACTCACCTCGGCACCTCGTCTTCGCTCCTCCTCCGCCACCTGCAAACTCTTTATTTGGTCAGTAAGCACATCATCACGATTTGAGCACAGACCTTGTACATAATCCATCACCTCCTCCTTTATCTCTCTCTTAGTTTCCCTCCGTCTCTTCTTAATTTCACTCACCCCCTCTTCCACATCCTCTAATTTTTGCTTTACCTCTTTTATTTCCCGGTGAGCCTCCTCAATTTCTTCCTCTATGGCCACCTTGGTCGTCTCTATGTGCGTTCTTACTTCCCGTTCTTTTGTCTCCATTGCCTCTGTCACCTCATCCAACCTCTTTGTCAACCCCTCGTGTACCATCTGACATTCCCTCTTCATCGCTATAAGTTCTTTTTTTTATCTCTTTCTGTGTCGCCTTCAACCCCACGATTACCGCAGTGTTCTTCTCCACTTGCTCCCCTAATTATTTTTGTCCCACTGTCAGCTGCTCTACTCCCCTCGTCAGATCTTCTATGCCCCCCTGTAACCTAGCCGTACTATTTCTCACCTCTTTCCCCATCCACTCCTCACCCCGCTTTACCTCCTCGCGTACCCCCGCGACCTCTTCGCCCACACCTCGTCTGATCTCCTCTCCCATTTCTCCCATCTCTTTGGTAGATGCCGCCCTCATCTGCTCCAAATCATTCCTCTGGGCATCCAATTTGGGTTCTAACCCGATTTTCACCTCCTCTATCTGATTTCCCATCTGTTTAATTTCCCGGGCGGATTGCTCCCCTATTTCCCTCAATTTGCCTTCCATGGTGTTTTCTAACCCCCCTAACCCATTCTTCACCCCTTCCATCTGGTTCTCCTGGGCAGCCATTCTATTTTCCAACCCCATTAACCCCTCCTTCATTTCCCCAATTTGATTACCCACGTCATTCAGTTGGCCCCCCAATTTACCTTCGAGCCCTTCCAACCTGTTGTCTATCCCCTCAAATTTATTGTCTAACCCCTCAAATTTATTGTCCAAACCCTCAAATTTGGCTTCTAGCCCCCCGATTTGATTTCCCATATTACTTAACCGGTCTCTCAATCCCCCGATTTGATTGCCCAACCGTTCACTGGTACCCCTCGCTTCGTCCCTCATTCTGCTTTCCATTCCCTCCATTTGGCTTCCCATTTCTGCCCTTGATTTGTCCCCCGACTCGGCCATAAGGGCCCTTATTTGCTCCATAAATAGGCCCCAGTCCATTGGTGGCGCTGCTGCGGTCACGGGCGCGGCGACATTTAGTGCCGCTGCAACCTCGTGCGCGAGGGTGCCATCTTGTGCGCCTGAACCCTCCGCAACCCAATGCGTATTGCGCTCCTCCATTACTCCCAAATCCTCCCCGGGGTCCTGGGTCGATTCTACCCCTTCTTCTATCTCCCCTACCGGCATCCGGTCGCCTTGATTATCCATGGCACGATTTTAAATTTGGATGTTAAATAAAATTTCGACCACTCGTAATTTTGAGTGCGCTAGGCGCACTTCAGGTCCGAATCCCACTTCTGACACCAATTGTTACGGAAACGGGGGACGGCTCTCCCATTAGCAAGGGGTGGTTAGCCCCTTGTCCTGTTAAGCTGGCCGTCTCCCCGACCCTGGAACTATCCCGCTTCTTCGTGGTGTGAGATTGGCCGAGGTGATTGGTCAAGGGAGTCCCGTACACCTCCACCAACCTCTCCACGAAGCCGGTGGATAGCCCCGTTCGAAACCACGGACAAGATGTTATTTGCCGAGCAGGATAGCAGCCCGCGGTTTGAACCATTAGCAAGTACTAAACCCGATTCCTATGCGTTGGCCAAATCGTTCCACAGGTGTTCAATGATGGAAATCACAAGGATGAACGGATGTGAAGGAAAGAAGGCAAAGGTAGGAAGAACAGGGATTTATTAATTACTATTTACACAATCAAAGAAACCAAGGGAGAAGGAAAGAAAACGAAAGCAATTTACAGAAGAAGAAGAAGACACAATGCAATTCTACTGATACAAGCTTAACTTATTCCCAGGGACAAGACACACAAAACAAACTCACGTACACAAAAGGATGGAATGGCAGGAATGGGTGGAGGGATGAGAAGGTTCAGGTCCGTGCAAACGGCAGGGCTGGAGGTGACAGCTCC
Source organism: Myxine glutinosa (assembly GCF_964187855.1). Classification (NCBI taxonomy): domain Eukaryota; kingdom Metazoa; phylum Chordata; class Myxini; order Myxiniformes; family Myxinidae; genus Myxine; species Myxine glutinosa. Next base: position 26,569,465 of record NC_136272.1, read on the forward strand.
GACTCCTCGCACTCTGGTTCACAGAACGGGCGACAGGGAGATCCGAGGACCGCGGCACGTCGAGGTTCGCGTGCCCGCACATGTTGTTCCTCAGAGTGCTGGTTGGTATCGCGAGCAGGGCGTGCCGATTCTCATTCGCCTTGTGCTCCTTGGTTATGCGCTTTCCTCTCCAGAACTCACTCTCTCCTCTGGCCCCTTACGCATCTCTCGTCCTCCCCACCTCTCTTGAAGCAGTCCCTCAACTGAACTCTCTGAACTGAACTCCAGTGGACTGCGGTGGGGGGCTCCGCGCTACGGGTTATATAACAATGCCCATGGAACTTTCACGAACCTCCTCAAACGCTCTCTCTCCGCCCTCTCAGGCCAAACCCCTCATCCTTGGTTGGTTGATCGGGGCTGGCTCACTCCTCCTTCTGATGACGAGGTGGAGACACGCCTTTCTTCCCCGAGTTAGAGCATGCCGTAATGGAGGGCAAATGCAGTTGGCAATTGAAAGGGGCGATGGTGATGCCAATAACCCCACCCAATGCAACGGTGGCGAACGCCGCGGTGCTGGCGCTTTGGGAGGCCACGGCGATATTGTAGGGGATCTATCTTATTTGATCTGGTGCAATACAGTGTCAATTAATGGGAAACAGCGCCTTAAACTAACATAGAATAAGAAATAACTATAGAGAGGTCTATGATTTTCTACGTGCATGCGATGGACTAACTAAAAGGACGACCTTTGATCTTTCACACAAAACGGAGGTATTTACAAGAATTACTATTTACAGAGGGTGATATTTACAAAAATTACAGGATTCTCAAATCCGTTACAATATATATATATATATAGATATATATATATATATATTACTAGTATAAAGCCCGTAAAAAATGACCGGTTGGAACAGTTTATTTGACAGTGCAGCCACGTGAGCGTGCCAATGTCTGAAGCTTGGGCCTCCTGTCAGGTGTGCTTTTATCTTCTTTATTTATTAGATATCCTACAGTTGTAAATGAACACTCGGTTTACTCTGCGCACTTTGCATGTCACGTTCAGCGAATGTTACCTCCATGTTGTCTTGTATTTATTGTGATTAAAAAAAAAATACGCTTCCATACACCGACCTTGAGGCTTGGTTTTCAAGCCACTGTCTACAATTCCAATGTAAGAGACATAATTACTATTCTTTTGGCTCTTTGGAGTCCTCGGGGTCTTTTGGGTTCTCTGGGTCATTTGGGACTTTTGGGTGTTCAAGCTCTTTTGCATCCTTCGGATCTTTTGGAAGTTTTTTGTCCTCTGGGTCATTGGGTCCTCGTGGTCTTTTCGGTCATTTGAGTATTTTGGGTCCTCTAGATTTTTGGGGTCCTCGGGTCTTTTTGGTCATCTGGGTCTTTGGGGTAACTTGGGTATTTGGGGTCCACTGCACCCTCAGGGTCTTTAAGGGTCTTTTTGTTGTTTTGGATTGACATCCTACAGACGTAAATGAACACTCAGTTTACTCTGCGCACTTTGCACATCACGTTTAGCGAATTTCACCTCCCTACGCAGTGTATTTATTTTAATTAAAAAAACCGCTTCCGTACACCGACCTTGAGGCTCTGTTTGCAAGCCACTGTCTACAATTCCAATGTAAGAAACATAATTACTCTTCTTTTGGGTCTTCAGAGTCCTAAGGGTCTTTTGGGTCCTCTGGTTAATTTGGGTCATTTGGCTGCTCAAGCTCTTTTGCATCCTTGGGATCTTCTGGTTCATTTGGGTCTTCAGGGTATTTTAGGTCATTTGAGTCCTTTGGGTCCTCTGCCTCTTTGGGGTCCTCGAGTCTTTTCAGTCATCTAGGTATTTTGGGTCTTTGGGGTAATTTGGATATTTGGGTTCCACTGGGTCCTCATGGTCTTAAGGGTCTTTTTGGTTGTTTGGGATTGTTTGGTTCTGTGGGATCGTTAAAGGTCTTTGGGGTATTTTGGGTTTTCAGGGACTTTTTGGTCTTCTGGGTCTTTTCGATTTTTTTGGGGTCTTTGGGATATTTTGGGTCTCTGGGGTCTTTTGGGATTTTGGGTCTTTTTGGTCTTTGGGGTCTTTTCGGTCTTTAAGGGTCTTTGAGATATTTTGGGTCCTTGAGGTATTTAACAGTCTTCTGGGTCTTTTGGATCTTTGGGGTATTTTTAGTTTTCATGGTCTTTTGGGTCTTCTGGGTATTTATGGGTCTTTGGGGTCTCTGTATCTTCAGGGTCTTTTGGGTATTTAAGGGTCATGGGGTCTTTCAGTGTTTTGGGTATTTGGAGTCTTTATGGGTCTTTGGGGAATGTTGGGTCTTCAGGGCCTTTGGTTTTTGTTGTCTTTTGGGTATTTTGGGTCTTCTGGATATTTAAGGGTCTTTTGGATATTTGGGGTATTTTGGGTCTTCTGGATATTTAAGGGTTTTTGGGGTTTTTTGGGTGTTCACGGTCTTTTGGGTGTTCGTGGTCTTTTGGGTATTTAAGGGTCTTTGGGGGGTCTTTTACGTCTTTTTCATATTGTGAGTTTTTAATGGTATTTGGTGTATTTTTGGGTCTTTGGGGTGTTTTGGGTCTTTAAGGGTCTTGGGGTCTTTTCAGTCTTTTGGATCTTCGGGGTCTTTGGAGAATTTGAGGTCTTCAGTGTCTTTTGGGTTTTGTGGTCTTTTGGTGATTTAAGAGTCTTCGGGATATTTTGGGTGTTTGGGGTCAATTCGGTTTTCAATGACTTTTATGTCTTTTGGGCCTTTGGGGACTTCTGGGTCTTCATGGTCTTTTGTGTCTTTAACAGTCTACAGGGTATTTTGGGGCTTCAGGTATTTTGGGTGTTTAGGGTCTATTTGGTCTTCGGGTCTTCTGGGTCCTTGAGGTTTAAGGGTCTTTTGGGTCTTACCAAAATTTTGGGTATTTGGGGTCCATTGGGTCTTTTCAGTCTTTTGGGTCTTCAGCATATTTTGGGTCTTTGGGGTGTTTTGGGGCCCATTGGGTCTTTTGGTTCTTTGGGGTATTTTGGATTTTCAGAGTCCTGGAGGGTCTTCTGAGTCATTGGGGTCTTTTTGGTCCTCTTTGTCATTTGGGTCCTTGGGGTTGTTTGGGTATTTTGGATCCTCAGGGTCTTTTGGGTCTTCAGGGTATTTTGGTCTTCAGAGTCCTTGGGGGCTTCTGAGTCATTGGGGACTTCTAGGTCTTCATTATATTTTGTGTATTTAACAGTCTACAGGGTATTTTGGGTCTTTGGGTATGTTGGGTGTTTGGTGTCTATTGGGTCTTTGGGGTCTTCTGGGTCCTTGAGGTCTTTTGGTTCTTACCAAAATTTTGGGTCTTTGGGGTGCATTAGGTCTTCAGGGTCTTTTCAGTCTTTTGGGTATTTGGCGTATTTTGGATCTTTGGGGTATTTTGGGGTTCATTTGGGTCTTTGGGGTATTTTTGATCTTCAGAGTCCTTGGGGTCTTTTGGGTCCTTTTTGTCATTTGGGTCCTTGGGGTTGTTTGCGTCTTTTGGATCCTTGTGGTCTTTTGGGTCTTCAGTGTCTTTTGGGTCTTTGGGGTCCATTGGGTGCTTTTCAGTCTTTTGGGTCTTTGGTTCTTTGGGGTACTTTGGGTCTTCAGGGTGTTTTGGGTCTTCAAAGACCTTGGGGTATTCTGGGTCCTTGGGGTCTTCTAGGTCTTCATTATCTTTTGTGTCTTTAACAGTCTGCAGGGTATTTTGGGTCTTCTGGCATTTTGGGTGTTTGGGGGTCTATTGGGTCTTCTGGGTCCTTGAGGTCTTTTGGGTTTTAGGGTCTTTTGGGTCTTTGGGGTCCGTTGGGTCTTCAGGGTATTTTCAGTCTTTTGTGTCTTCGGTGTATTTTGGGTCTTTGGGGTATTTTGGGTCTTTGGGGTATTTTGGATCTTCAGAGTATTTAGGGTTCTCCTGAGTCCTTGGGGTCTTTCGGGTCCTTTTTGTCATTTGGGTCCTTGGGGTTGTTTGGGTCTTTTGGGTCCTCAAAGTCTTTTAGGTCTTTTAACCAGTGGACACACAGTCGTGTTCAAAGATTGCCCCTTAACCCCCCCCCCCCCCCCCCACTCAAATCCCTCCTAAAGCACTACTCAAAGCCTTTAAAACCTAGCCTTATGAAGGGGGACAGACACACAGACAAACACACACACATTGTGTTTTATATGGTAGAATAAGTATATACACATATATACACTACCGGTCAAAAGTTTTAGAACACCTCAATTTTTCCAGTTTTCATTGAAATTTATGCAGTTTAATGTCCAGTGAATAACCTGAAATGGTACAAACGTAAGCAGTAAACTGCTCAAGGTTTTTTAAAAGTTTAGGTTAGCAAAAACGGGAAAATAATGTAAATTGCACAGTTATATTGTAAAAAAAAGGCCTACTTCATGGAACAAGTTATGGGTTAACAACTTACAGCTGTTCTGCAGCAATGTAAGTAAATTAAGCCTTGGAAGTTGATGCAAACAATTCCTACAGGTGTCCCAACCTCTGCTGATTACTTGATTACAAACCCCCTGTCTGTATAAAAGCAGTATTGGAACACACTGTTATTACACCCTCTGAAGCATTATTTGGACAATATTGCACTGCAGGAAGTAGTATATTGGAAACTGTAGGAAACTCTGACAGGAAGAGGTCTGGCAGACCCAAAGCCACAACAGAATCGGAAGACAAGTTTCTGAGAGTCAACAGCTTGCGTGGTAGGCGGCTCACAGGACAACAGCTTCAAACACAGCTTTACACTGGTCGAAGTAAGCAAGTCTCAGTTTCAACTGTGAGGGGAAGACTACGAGCTGCAGGTTTGACAGGTTGAGTGGCAGTAAGAAAGCCATTGCTAAGATGGCAAAATAAGAAGAAGAGGCTTGCCTGAACCATGAAACACCGCCAGTGGACTACTGAAGACTGGAAGAAGGTCTTATGGACCGATGAATCAAAATTTGAAATCTTTGGTTCATCACGCAGGGTTTTTGTACGCCGTCGAGTAGGCGAACGGATGGTTCCTCAGTGTGTGACACCAACTGTCAAACTTGGAGGAGGAAGCGTGATGGTCTGGGGCTCTTTTGCTGGATCCAGAGTCGGAACAAGACGGTAGGCTTCAAATCATGGAATGGCCAGCACAGTCTCCAGACTTAAACCCCATCGAGCTGGTTTGGGATGAACTGGACAGAAGGGTGAAAGCAAAGGAACCTACAAATGCAACACGTTTGTGGGAACTTCTGCAACAGTGTTGGGAAGAACTTCCCGAACAATATTTGATTTCCATTGTAGAAAGAATGCCACGAGTGTGTTCGGCGATTATATCTGCAAAAGGTGGCTACTTTGCTGAGTCAAAAATTTAAATTAAATTTTGTTAAACAAAATGATTCTATGATTTCTTTTTCATCTCCAATTGTTTATTTGTTCTATGCTTAATTGCAGAGTACATTGAGACATTAAACTCCGTAAATTTCAATAAAAACTGGAAAAATTGAGGTGTTCTAAAACTTTTGACCGGTCGTGTATATATATATATATGTATATAAAAGTCATTTTCTGTGTGTCTTTCTGTGCGTGTGTGAAGCTCCAATCACACCCAAACTACTCGTCCAATTGCCACCAAACTTGACACATAGACCAAATCATGTTGAACATGGGCTACTTGGTTTTTTATTGACCATGGCTAATGATGATATCGCTAAATTAAATTATAAATTCATTATACATTTATTTATTGTGGCGCTTTGTAGGTGTGGGTGTGGCCTCGACGTGACCCGTTCCCACCCCCACCTTCCCCAACGGTTTGTGGGTGTGGCCTCGACATGACCTGTCCTCACCCCTTTTCCGCATGGCAAGTTTGAGTTTCTCACTTCCTCCACCTCACATGTCCCTCCCGAGTTCAGAATTGTGACACTTCTGTGAGAATTGTGTTGTCTTGTCGAGATTTTTTACTTCCGAGAGCAAAATTTAAAAGTGAACATGTCTTTCTGCCTCAGACACCTGTCATCCCAACAGACAAAGCCTTTGAATTCAAGAGACTTCAATTCTCCCATCAACTCAGTTTTATGATGTCCATTAACAAGGTCTAGGTCTCCAGGACAATCCTTTTTCTCCTCCTCCGAGCAACGCCAGGTACCCCTGCTGGTTGTAAATAAATAATTATTTAACGAAAGAAGCAATTCTCATTTTTTTAGTTTAAGTATGGGCTGTTTTGATAGACTTTAATTGTGATGGTATTTCAATTGGGGTGGGCATTGGTGAGGGGAGGGTGATGGGTGTGGCCAAGGGGGTGGGCAGAAGTAAATGAATGGAGACTGTCCCATGTGTATAAGGATGATAGTGTAGGAGTTGCGGATGACGAGAGGACGAGGCCATTTCTGGTTGTTCAAAGCTCCTTTATTCCAACAGAACTCCTCACGCGAAGTAGTCAGGTTCACTATGTTTTTTCGTTCAATTTTTTTTGGAGATTAGCAAAACTATACATTTTTGGAATATTCAGAGCATGAGGAATCCAAAAATTAATGTTTACATTTGCGTAGATACCTTTGCGAAAATGACACTCAGGACAGTGATGAAGATGTGTAAAAGCATATTCCTGAACGGTATAGACCTCGTAGATCCTGTGTATAGGACTTATAGTTCAATCTGATACTACCTATAACTTCCTATAACAACCTATAACTTCAAAGGACTTGCAATATCATGTATTATGTAATACAGTTATATCACAAATATAAAGACAATGGTTTTCAATCACCTTTGTTTGTTGCTTTTCTATAATCCTGAGCACTATTTTGAGGCCTTTATTGGATTCCTTGACCCAGAAAACATAGGATTAGCATATTTAATTAAGTTTCTCGGTTGACTAGAAGCCGAGATCGCGCAAAATATGTATTTTATGGCGGCCATTTTCAAAATCCAAAATGGCGGCCATGCAGGTGTCTGTGCAAATGCCAACATTGATTTTCGGATTCTCCATGCTCTGATGATTCCAAAAATGTATAGTTTTGCTAATCCCAAAATTTTGAACGAAATTATATTTGTTAACATAGTGAACCTGACGAAAGGGAACTCGTACAGCTTTTATAACGCCAAAACCCTCTTCGGAGGGCGTGGCTTCAACAACCGTGCGCACGCCACGCCCACACCATCAAAAGCCCCACTGTCCCGTGCCCGTGGATTATGTCCCAATAAGGTAACCGCGACAACAGGATGTTTCAGGTACATGTGAATATATTGTATGAGAAACGAGCCGTCCGTGTGACGCTTGCTTCGTTACGCACAGACGAGGCAATAGGAGCAGACAGATGTTGCTGTTGAGAAATTGATTTAGGAACGTGCAGTCATGGGTGGGATGGCCTGAAGGCCTGCGCTACAGAGACAAACCCGTTCCATCAACCTCGACTCATCAGCTTATTTCTTTCCTTTTATACCGAGTCATCCATCTTCCTCTGCTTATGACCAATTTGCGAACTGTTCTTATAATTCACTGCCTCCGCCATCCCACTTTTCACAATGAGGAAAATGGTCTCCGCCGCTATGCATTGTGGAAAAAGGTTGGAGGAAACATTAAGAATAGTTCCGTGGCTGGTGTACGTGGTGTACGTGTATGTGGTTTAACCATGCACCAAGAAGGAAAGGACGGGGTGGTGTTTTGGTTTGGAGGGGGGGGGGGGGAGCCTGGGGAGGGATTTTATTTTAAATTCCATGGGGCAATACGAACGCAACAAATGAAACCCATTTGAACCGAAAGGGTAAGGCTGCAGAGTAATTCACCATTACATTTGAACTTTGGTGCGAACCTAATGTTAGCGAGTGCGCTACAATCTCACAAATCAAGGGAAATTGTCCTTTGGTGCAAATGTTCCGAGTGCTGCGAGGAAACTGTTAGCGGTAATTTGAGGAGCCTCCTCCGGCTCCATGAGCCACTGGCGTATTTAGATTCCCTGCCATATTTATCAGGGAACTTCACGAACAAAAGTCATCGATTCAAATTTTAAAAGGACCGAGTGGTTTTAAACATGTAATGAAAAAGCAAAAGCAAAGTCTCGTCGACTGATGTTGCCCCCGAAGTGCATTGAGGAGCACTTTCTTGAAGCACCACCAAATCAGCATTATGATCTAAAGATCTTATCAAGTGTTCGGTTCACACCTGCAACGTGTAGATTTCAATATGGGAGTACTTGTTTGGTTTAGTGGGTCAATTTAGGACAGGACCCAGCTAACACAACAACGTCGGGCCAACGTTGGAGCAACGTCAAAAACCGTCGTTGGGCCAACGCCATTTTGTCCCAGTGGGCCAACGGTGGGTACACGTTGGAAGGGAGGCTGGCCCAACGTTTGACCGACGTTGGTCAGACGATAGAATGAAGTGTTGGCCCAATGGTAATGAGACGTTGGAAAGGAGCATTGCTCTAACGGTGGGACGACGTTGGCCCGACGTAATTGGGTCCCGGTGGGCCAACGTTGTAGTGTTAGCCGAGGAGTAAGGCAGGAGCCCTTCACTCAGAGAGTCGTTATTGCATGGAATAGTCTCCCGAGAAAGGTAGTGGCAGGAGAAACAGTAGATAGATTTCAATTTGAGTTAGATAAGTACAGTAAGAATCATTATGGAGAGAGGGATATGCAGGGATATTGGCAGTAATAGTAGGTAGGTATAGTAGGTAGGTATGGATTGGATACTTGTCATGACTGTGATGTTTGTGAGAAGCTCTCATCAAAAGGTGAATGTGATTTTTTGGGGGATTTTTTTTTTTGGGATGGAAAGTCAAGGTTCGTGGAAAAGGTGGAACATAGAATGGATCAGGACGATAAAAGGAAGAGGAAGAGTATATTAATAAAAGGAAGGGTAGAAGGATGGGGGAAACACACCAACAACAGAGATGAGGGACAAAATGGAGGGAGACGAACAAATAATGGATGTGAGGAGGAAAGAGTGGTAGTGGAGGATGTATGGGGTGGACGAGATGGATGCAGAAGCAAACTCTCAGGAAGGAAAAGGTGGAAATTTGGAAAGAGGTAGGCGTTGGGAGTGGGGAGGGTGCAGGGGTAGAAAAGATCATGGTTTTGCATGGGGGGGGATGATCTGAGATGGTGGTGAACAGCTGGCTTGAAGACCTGGAGGGAAGAATGAGATGGAAGAGAATGTGCAAGTTGGTTTCACAGGCGGGAAAATGAGAAATGACGAAGTGGAGGTGAGCAGTAATTCTGCATTTCAGTACTTTCACCAGAAAAGGGGTTGTTGGTGGACCGCATGCACCCTGCAGAAACCTGGGGTGGGGACATAGCACGGAAAGAGCACAGGGTACAAGACCAGAAAGGAAGCCTTAGAAGACAGAGACCACTGACCTGTCTGCGATGAGAAAGTGATAGGCCCTTAGACTAAGCTTCATCTTCATCGCGGAAGATTTCAATGATCTTGAAGGCCTTGCCTTCCACGGCGTCAAACTGAGCAAGGTGTTAGACAGGGGTGCCAGCCCTAAGGGGCCCACAAGTTTGAAAGTTCAATCTTGAGGTTGAACAGATGTTGTTTTCTAGCTCTACTGTGAGTGGCTGATAATGATCTGAGATTTCTTTCAGTCGAGTTTGCCTTCCAGGAAGAGAGAAGGCAAGTTGTTTCAAAACAACTGCCTCACCACAGGATTCAGTGTTTCATGAGTGGGAATGGGGTAGGAGAAGAGATAACCGAATACGAGATGGGATGGATCTGTGTGTAAGAAAGAGCAGGTTTCTGTGGAAGAATCCCCAGGCTGAGTTAATATCAGGGGTGGTAAATATAGGAGACCATTGGTAGTGATGGTAGGATGGGTAGGTAGATGGCAGCTTGCTGTCCCTGCCAATCTTCCTGACTGCACTATCAGACTCGCCGGTGTTGAGGCCGCTCTCTGAGAATAGCCAGAGAGATACTGACTCTCATAAGGACAAGACAAGATGAACCAATTTGAGCAGAAGAAGAGCAGGTGACATTTGCAGGGAAGTGCGCAATCACAAAATCCAGAAGGGAGGATTTGCCAATGGTGGGAAATCCAGGTCGGAAAGTTTACAGATTGAATTCACACCACAACAAGACTTTATCATTTAGAACACAAATCTGCATCATATAACAATTGTGAAATTGATATATGTGGGACAACATATTGTTGCGAATATGGAATTTGGCCTCCATATCCGCTTGTAAATATTCCCCTATTTTCTCCAATACTCCCCAACTTTCCCCAATCCCCCATTCCCTAGTCCCATTGCATGTAAATAACAATCAGTAGAGCCGACCTTCCCCTTATTCCCCCATTAAATGTCGTGCCCAGGTCCACCGCACCACACGTAGACAACTTTCGGACATCTTCCTAGTTATTCTTAATCTATGTCAGTTAAGGCCTCGTTTCCATTAATTATGACTCTTCGTTGCACCAGAATGTGATTATATGGCATCAGTAGTGAGTTTAGGACCTTTCCCATACCTCCTCCCATCTTCTTCCCCAAACAACAACAATAACAACAACTACAACAACAATTACAACTACAACTACGACTACAACAACAGAGGGGCGGGGAGTGTGCGTCCTCACACCGGCTCGGTTACCCGCCATGACCATGCGCTCCACGGCGTTACCCCGAAGGGGCTGGCTGTCAGCTCCTCGTCAGGGGCGGAGCCAGTAACCCCCCCACGCACCCAATGAGAAGCAACGTGCCGATTCCATCTGGGGCGGAGCTAACGAGCCGAGGGCGTGTCACTCCCCGCCGGATATACGCGGCCCCGCGCCGGATGTGATTGTGACGTGAGATGCGCCTGAACTACGGAGAGCAGAGGAAGCCACCGCCACCCCCAGCGCGACGATACCTCCCCGCATCTTTGGACCGGACCGTACTGGACCCTGTCCTTGAGCCAAGAGTGCACCTTGAGCCATCGATACCCGCTGTCCTTTCCATCAACCCCCGTGTGAGTCAGCTTTTTGTCCCGTTTATCTGTCGTCTGTTGGGGTTAATATAAGAGTGTGTCTAAGTGCTTGTCTTTCTATGCTGTCCCTCTTGTAGTTGTAATCTAACCTTCCGCCTTAATATAACCTCCTCCGGAGGTCTTGAGAACTGAACCCCTGGTGTCGTATTGTGTTATTGTAATCCAGCCGGGTGTCTTCTTTTTCTTATTGAGCCAGCATCGCGCGACTAGTCAACGTTCGGGCACAATCGGGTAACTTGTGCAGACGTGGTCATACCATAAAACCGCTCGGTAAATAACATCCAAGCCACGTCTGTAACAATTGGTGTCGAGGAGTGGAATTCGGACCCGGGACTAAATTAGTTAGGCCCAAATTTTGGGAGGGAAAATCGTCCCGCAGTTACTGCGCTCGACGAAATTATAACGGAAAAAAAAAAAAAAAATTGTATTTGTTTTACGAAACTCGAACTTTGCAAGTCGCGTTATGGCGGATCAAGACGGCTGGGGTCCGGTAGCGGAGAGTGAAGCAGGGTCGGTCCAGGACCAAATTGAGGGACATGAGGGACATGAGGAGAGCGAAACAGCGGGGGTAGCAGACGCGCGAAATGGCGCCTCGCTGGTCACCGCGCCGGCGACCGTAGCAGCGCCCCCGGTGGATTGGAATTTGTTTTTTATACAAATGAAGGCCCTTGTGGTCCAGTATAATGAAGAAAGGGAAAACAGAATGGGGAATCTGATGGATGCTCATTGTGAGCAAATGAGGGCTCGGAGTGAGCAATTGGGGGTAATGGGGAACCGGATGAGGGCTCGGAGTGAGCGATTGGAGGGCCAAATGAAGGAAATGGGGAACCGGATGGATGCTCGGAGTGAGCGATTGGGGGTAATGGGAAGCCAGATGGGGGTAATGAGGGACGAAGCGAGGGGTACTGGTGAGAAGGTAGACAAAAATTTTGAGGGGTTAGACAACGGGATAAAGGAGGTGAAAAATGGGTTAACGGGGGTAGAAAACAGAATGGCCGCTCAAGAGAATCAAATGGAAGGGATGCAAAAAGGGTTAGAGGGGTTAGAAAACAGTATGGAAGGCAAATTGAGGGACATGAGGGACCAAGCGGAAAGGGAAGTTAAACAAATGGAGCAGCAGATAGAGGGGGTCAGAATGGGGGTAGAAACCAAACTGGATGCTCACAGGGAGGAAATGGAGCAGATGAGGGTGGCATCTGGGCAGGAGATGCAAGTGATGGGAGAAGAGATCAGAAGAGGTGTGAGTGAGGAGGTCGGAGGAGTGCGCGAGGAGGTGAGGCACTGTAAGGAGCACATGGAGAAGGAGGTGAGAAAGGGGACTGTAAAGTTACAAGGGGGCATAGAGGTCCTGACGCAGGAGGTGGAACAGCTGACGGAGGGACAAAAAGAACTAACGGAGCAGGTTCAAAGGAACACTGCGGTATTAGGAGGGTTAAAAGTGACACAGAAAGAACTAAAAGACGACTTGATAGCGACGAAGAGGGAATGTCAGATGGTACGAGAGGGACTGACAGCGAGGTTGGACGAGGTGGTAGAGGTAATGGAGACGAAGGACCGGCAGGTGAGGACGCACCTGGAAACGGTCAAGGTAGCCTTAGAGGATGAGCTTGAGGATACGTACCGGGGAATAAAAGAGGTGAAGCAGAAATTAGAAGAAGTGGAAGAAGGGATGAGCGAAATTAAGAAGCGACGGAGAGGGGATAAGAAAGAGATAAAAGAGGAGATAAAAGAATTGGTCCAAAGTCTGTGTTTGGATCGTGATGATGTGCTCATTAACCGGATGAGGGATTCGCAGGTGATGGAGGAGAAGCGAAGAGAAAGAGGACCCGGTGTAAGTGGTGACCAATATGGTCGTGCGTATGATGCGCCAGGGGATTTAAGAAGCTTGGGGGTCGAGATGGACCCGGGTGTTCGTGAGAGGCCGTTGGTGAAGTGTGCGACAGGTCTGGTGTGCGAAAAAGGAGGTGTGCGAGAAAGTCCGACTCTGGGGTGTGTGAGGAAAAAGTGTGTGCCAAAGTGTTCGGTGGTCAGGTGTGTGACCAAGGCTGTGAGTGGAATGAGGGTACCTGGGTGTGTAAGGAAGGGTACGAGGAGCATGGGCACAGCTGGATGTGTGAGCAAGGAACGGGCTGCGGGATGTAAGCATGCAGGTGAAGCATCGACGTTAGACGGGGTAGAGTTTAGAACGACTTATAGCCGAATCGGGCCCTCGGTGCGTGCTGGGCCTCGCTTTGAACGGCCGCGTCCGTGCTCCACCAGGCGGAGCGGGCGGCAGGATAGGAAGGGTCGTCATGGCGACCACTTTTTGGTGAGGCATTCCGGCAGGCCGAGATCGAGCCATGGGATGGCTCCGTGCCGAGATGGTGCGTGGGATCTCGGCCCGGGTAAACCTCCTTCCCTGCACCGAGTGCCGAACGCATCCAGCCGCTGGCACAAAACAACCAGCATCCATTGCTTGGCTTTACGAAGCCGGGCTTTGGACAGGGATTGGCGCACCGAGAGGTATTAGTGAGTAGACTGGGTGATGAGGTTAGTGTTTTGGACCCAAAATTAGAGAAAAAACAAAATTTGATGATTGGCAAAGGATTGGCAGAGTGATGATTGGTAATGGTACAGTGATTGGCAGATGATTGGCAAATTTTTAATTTGTTGGATTTGGACGAGCGAAATTGGTAGTGAGAGACCCCCGATGTGGTGGGATGGCAAATCCACCATCCCTCACAGGTGGGGGGCAAAGGAGCTATAGCTTATGGGGTGTATGGCAGTGGAAACTAGCCCGGGTGGGTTAGGTTATATTGATAGGGCCCTAGAAGATGACATTAGGTAACGTTAAGGTTAGTTAGTGACTGATACCTGTAGTGGGGACGCAGGTAGATTAGTGTGGATTATAATGACGAGGGAGCGAAATAGTTAAAGGGACGACTGGGAAGCGCAAGTTTCAGAAGGGAGTAGTTAGCTGAGATGATGCTGTGTGTGTGAGGATTGAACAAGTGTGATTGCACAGGTGTGCAACTGGACAGGTGTGTGGAGCAGTGTATGAGTAGTGAGTGTTGTGGATCAGCGCGAATGCGCTTGGGGAGAGAAGGGTGCAGGTGGCACCAGGTGTGAGAGCACAGGTGTGCAGGTACAGGTGTGTGGAGAGAGTTGGAGTGAGTGGTACGGAGTGGTGTGCATGGTGCGAAGGTGTGGATGGGGGAAGAGTGGACCCCTTTCACGAGTACCCGGGGCGGGTAGTGTAAGTGTTAGGTAGAGGGTGCAGGTAAATTGTGGTTGGATATTGGCATTTGTGGTGCGGTTGCAGAATGGTGTTGTGAATGGGTGCATTAGTGTTGTGGAAATGGCTGGGCGTGTAGCCTGTTAGTGTGTGTAGTTGGTTGGGCACTCCACCACTGTGAGGATGTCGGCCAGGTGAGGCCGCAGGTGGGCTCTGGGAGCCGGTAGTTGTGAGTGGGTGCCTGAGGATCCCGGGTGTGGATCGGGCAGCCCCGTGCCAGAGAGGGCACGGAGTGGGGAGAGCGCCAGAGGGCCTTCCCCAGGTAGATAGGTTAGGGTAAGGAGCAGGTAAGCTCGGAGGCAACTGCAGTGGTGGAGGGGTGCAGGTGGGTAGACCCACTGGGAGAGGTACACGCCACAGCCCAGAAATTGTACGAGGGCACCGGGAGATGAATCGGGGGAGTGAGACCCCAAATTGAAGAGCACCACAGTTTGGCCAATGGGAATTGGTTTTTAGAACCCATAGTGTAAGAGGGCCAATGGTTTGGCCGGAGAGAGACCCCGGGTAGTGTAAAGTTGTTAAAGTCATTTAGGAAATAGTTAGGATTGAAGAACCTGTCGCACCATACGCAGCCACTTACCTGTGGTGATGATGATGACTCCACACCTGTGTTTTCTTTGTTTTGTTGCAGGAGATGAATCGCTGTGTGGATTTGTGAGACGCATCACGACGTGGATGAGACATTGGGGTGATTCCATCTCTCCCTCCCTAGGAGGGACTGATGATGAATTGGTAATGGCAAATTATGATGTTGAGTTGGAGATGGCAAATTTTGATGAGAGTTGAAAATGGCAAATTTGATTGGTTAGGAGGGAGAGAAGACGAATTTGGTTTATGGGAGGAACGGGGAAGACAGTAGGGATGTTTGTTGATTTGTAAAGTAGATGTTTATGGGTAGTGTTGTGTTTTGTGGATACAGTAAGGGGTAAGGGAGGGGCCATGTAGGTTACCTGGTGGGGGGGGGGCGTACGATAGGAACGTACCTGTCTCACCTGGTTCCCATGTGCCCCCAGTGTGCATTACCTTACATTGCGTGCACTTTTGCGCCCTTACCACCTTACTCACTTGTTTCTTCTTTTGTCTCCCACCTCCGAGGATCTGGCTTTGGGGTAGAGAGAGAGGAGAGAGAGGTGCTGGCTGCGCAGTTGTGGGCCTGCACTTTCGCTGTTTGCTGCCGGGATCGATACACCATATGGACCGCAATGTTTGTGGCCACCCACAATGGACCGCAGTTCGTTTGCGGCCAAGCACCACCCGGGGATGGACCTATGGATCAACGTGGCACCTATGCCATACAGGTGAACCACTAATAGTTAACACCACCAAGTGCACCACAAGAAGAGCAAGAGACACCTGCAGGGTTAGGGGTTGTCGAATTTATTTTTATTCCAATGAACAATGGTGACTGCACCGATTGGTGGTGGGGTGGTGCTTTTGATGCTGGGACAGGGTGCTCTGCAGGTTATTAAAGGCCGTCGGCCACAGAGCACTCGTGGGTTGGTGTATCGATGTTGGCAAGCGCGCTCTCTCTATGCATAACATCTGCATGTGTCCCTCCAAAAACAGGTCCTGGATCGTAGTGTAAATAGCAGCGTAGTCTTGTAAATAATGCTCCCTACCGGCTGTATGTTTAGTTTGAGGATTCTTTCCGGATTCGGTTATCCTGTGGGTGTGTTTCTGTGAGGAGAAGGGTGCAACGTCGCAGGGGGACATATTTACTCATTTGTGAATATCTGTAAAACTGTCGCACTCAGGGTAGAGTTAATAGTAGAGGGAACTACATTGCGTGCCACACTAAAGTAGGTAAAAATTTATCGGGTCGGGACGCCCCGAGGGTAGAGAAGGGTGCAATGTTGCGAATATGGAATTTGGCCTCCATATCCGCTTGTAAATATTCCCCTATTTTCTCCAATACTCCCCAACTTTCCCCAATCCCCCATTCCCTAGTCCCATTGCATGTAAATAACAATCAGTAGAGCCGACCTTCCCCTTATTCCCCCATTAAATGTCGTGCCCAGGTCCACCGCACCACACGTAGACAACTTTCGGACATCTTCCTAGTTATTCTTAATCTATGTCAGTTAAGGCCTCGTTTCCATTAATTATGACTCTTCGTTGCACCAGAATGTGATTATATGGCATCAGTAGTGAGTTTAGGACCTTTCCCATACCTCCTCCCATCTTCTTCCCCAAACAACAACAATAACAACAACTACAACAACAATTACAACTACAACTACGACTACAACAACAGAGGGGCGGGGAGTGTGCGTCCTCACACCGGCTCGGTTACCCGCCATGACCATGCGCTCCACGGCGTTACCCCGAAGGGGCTGGCTGTCAGCTCCTCGTCAGGGGCGGAGCCAGTAACCCCCCCACGCACCCAATGAGAAGCAACGTGCCGATTCCATCTGGGGCGGAGCTAACGAGCGGAGGGCGTGTCACTCCCCGCCGGATATACGCGGCCCCGCGCCGGATGTGACGTGAGATGCGCCTGAACTACGGAGAGCAGAGGAAGCCACCGCCACCCCCAGCGCGACGATACCTCCCCGCATCTTTGGACCGGACCGTACTGGACCCTGTCCTTGAGCCAAGAGTGCACCTTGAGCCATCGATACCCGCTGTCCTTTCCATCAACCCCCGTGTGAGTCAGCTTTTTGTCCCGTTTATCTGTCGTCTGTTGGGGTTAATATAAGAGTGTGTCTAAGTGCTTGTCTTTCTATGCTGTCCCTCTTGTAGTTGTAATCTAACCTTCCGCCTTAATATAACCTCCTCCGGAGGTCTTGAGAACTGAACCCCTGGTGTCGTATTGTGTTATTGTAATCCAGCCGGGTGTCTTCTTTTTCTTATTGAGCCAGCATCGCGCGACTAGTCAACGTTCGGGCACAATCGGGTAACTTGTGCAGACGTGGTCATACCATAAAACCGCTCGGTAAATAACATCCAAGCCACGTCTGTAACAATTGGTGTCGAGGAGTGGAATTCGGACCCGGGACTAAATTAGTTAGGCCCAAATTTTGGGAGGGAAAATCGTCCCGCAGTTACTGCGCTCGACGAAATTATAACGGAAAAAAAAAAAAAAAATTGTATTTGTTTTACGAAACTCGAACTTTGCAAGTCGCGTTATGGCGGATCAAGACGGCTGGGGTCCGGTAGCGGAGAGTGAAGCAGGGTCGGTCCAGGACCAAATTGAGGGACATGAGGGACATGAGGAGAGCGAAACAGCGGGGGTAGCAGACGCGCGAAATGGCGCCTCGCTGGTCACCGCGCCGGCGACCGTAGCAGCGCCCCCGGTGGATTGGAATTTGTTTTTTATACAAATGAAGGCCCTTGTGGTCCAGTATAATGAAGAAAGGGAAAACAGAATGGGGAATCTGATGGATGCTCATTGTGAGCAAATGAGGGCTCGGAGTGAGCAATTGGGGGTAATGGGGAACCGGATGAGGGCTCGGAGTGAGCGATTGGAGGGCCAAATGAAGGAAATGGGGAACCGGATGGATGCTCGGAGTGAGCGATTGGGGGTAATGGGAAGCCAGATGGGGGTAATGAGGGACGAAGCGAGGGGTACTGGTGAGAAGGTAGACAAAAATTTTGAGGGGTTAGACAACGGGATAAAGGAGGTGAAAAATGGGTTAACGGGGGTAGAAAACAGAATGGCCGCTCAAGAGAATCAAATGGAAGGGATGCAAAAAGGGTTAGAGGGGTTAGAAAACAGTATGGAAGGCAAATTGAGGGACATGAGGGACCAAGCGGAAAGGGAAGTTAAACAAATGGAGCAGCAGATAGAGGGGGTCAGAATGGGGGTAGAAACCAAACTGGATGCTCACAGGGAGGAAATGGAGCAGATGAGGGTGGCATCTGGGCAGGAGATGCAAGTGATGGGAGAAGAGATCAGAAGAGGTGTGAGTGAGGAGGTCGGAGGAGTGCGCGAGGAGGTGAGGCACTGTAAGGAGCACATGGAGAAGGAGGTGAGAAAGGGGACTGTAAAGTTACAAGGGGGCATAGAGGTCCTGACGCAGGAGGTGGAACAGCTGACGGAGGGACAAAAAGAACTAACGGAGCAGGTTCAAAGGAACACTGCGGTATTAGGAGGGTTAAAAGTGACACAGAAAGAACTAAAAGACGACTTGATAGCGACGAAGAGGGAATGTCAGATGGTACGAGAGGGACTGACAGCGAGGTTGGACGAGGTGGTAGAGGTAATGGAGACGAAGGACCGGCAGGTGAGGACGCACCTGGAAACGGTCAAGGTAGCCTTAGAGGATGAGCTTGAGGATACGTACCGGGGAATAAAAGAGGTGAAGCAGAAATTAGAAGAAGTGGAAGAAGGGATGAGCGAAATTAAGAAGCGACGGAGAGGGGATAAGAAAGAGATAAAAGAGGAGATAAAAGAATTGGTCCAAAGGCTGTGTTTGGATCGTGATGATGTGCTCATTAACCGGATGAGGGATTCGCAGGTGATGGAGGAGAAGCGAAGAGAAAGAGGACCCGGTGTAAGTGGTGACCAATATGGTCGTGCGTATGATGCGCCAGGGGATTTAAGAAGCTTGGGGGTCGAGATGGACCCGGGTGTTCGTGAGAGGCCGTTGGTGAAGTGTGCGACAGGTCTGGTGTGCGAAAAAGGAGGTGTGCGAGAAAGTCCGACTCTGGGGTGTGTGAGGAAAAAGTGTGTGCCAAAGTGTTCGGTGGTCAGGTGTGTGACCAAGGCTGTGAGTGGAATGAGGGTACCTGGGTGTGTAAGGAAGGGTACGAGGAGCATGGGCACAGCTGGATGTGTGAGCAAGGAACGGGCTGCGGGATGTAAGCATGCAGGTGAAGCATCGACGTTAGACGGGGTAGAGTTTAGAACGACTTATAGCCGAATCGGGCCCTCGGTGCGTGCTGGGCCTCGCTTTGAACGGCCGCGTCCGTGCTCCACCAGGCGGAGCGGGCGGCAGGATAGGAAGGGTCGTCATGGCGACCACTTTTTGGTGAGGCATTCCGGCAGGCCGAGATCGAGCCATGGGATGGCTCCGTGCCGAGATGGTGCGTGGGATCTCGGCCCGGGTAAACCTCCTTCCCTGCACCGAGTGCCGGACGCATCCAGCCGCTGGCACAAAACAACCAGCATCCATTGCTTGGCTTTACGAAGCCGGGCTTTGGACAGGGATTGGCGCACCGAGAGGTATTAGTGAGTAGACTGGGTGATGAGGTTAGTGTTTTGGACCCAAAATTAGAGAAAAAACAAAATTTGATGATTGGCAAAGGATTGGCAGAGTGATGATTGGTAATGGTACAGTGATTGGCAGATGATTGGCAAATTTTTAATTTGTTGGATTTGGACGAGCGAAATTGGTAGTGAGAGACCCCCGATGTGGTGGGATGGCAAATCCACCATCCCTCACAGGTGGGGGGCAAAGGAGCTATAGCTTATGGGGTGTATGGCAGTGGAAACTAGCCCGGGTGGGTTAGGTTATATTGATAGGGCCCTAGAAGATGACATTAGGTAACGTTAAGGTTAGTTAGTGACTGATACCTGTAGTGGGGACGCAGGTAGATTAGTGTGGATTATAATGACGAGGGAGCGAAATAGTTAAAGGGACGACTGGGAAGCGCAAGTTTCAGAAGGGAGTAGTTAGCTGAGATGATGCTGTGTGTGTGAGGATTGAACAAGTGTGATTGCACAGGTGTGCAACTGGACAGGTGTGTGGAGCAGTGTATGAGTAGTGAGTGTTGTGGATCAGCGCGAATGCGCTTGGGGAGAGAAGGGTGCAGGTGGCACCAGGTGTGAGAGCACAGGTGTGCAGGTACAGGTGTGTGGAGAGAGTTGGAGTGAGTGGTACGGAGTGGTGTGCATGGTGCGAAGGTGTGGATGGGGGAAGAGTGGACCCCTTTCACGAGTACCCGGGGCGGGTAGTGTAAGTGTTAGGTAGAGGGTGCAGGTAAATTGTGGTTGGATATTGGCATTTGTGGTGCGGTTGCAGAATGGTGTTGTGAATGGGTGCATTAGTGTTGTGGAAATGGCTGGGCGTGTAGCCTGTTAGTGTGTGTAGTTGGTTGGGCACTCCACCACTGTGAGGATGTCGGCCAGGTGAGGCCGCAGGTGGGCTCTGGGAGCCGGTAGTTGTGAGTGGGTGCCTGAGGATCCCGGGTGTGGATCGGGCAGCCCCGTGCCAGAGAGGGCACGGAGTGGGGAGAGCGCCAGAGGGCCTTCCCCAGGTAGATAGGTTAGGGTAAGGAGCAGGTAAGCTCGGAGGCAACTGCAGTGGTGGAGGGGTGCAGGTGGGTAGACCCACTGGGAGAGGTACACGCCACAGCCCAGAAATTGTACGAGGGCACCGGGAGATGAATCGGGGGAGTGAGACCCCAAATTGAAGAGCACCACAGTTTGGCCAATGGGAATTGGTTTTTAGAACCCATAGTGTAAGAGGGCCAATGGTTTGGCCGGAGAGAGACCCCGGGTAGTGTAAAGTTGTTAAAGTCATTTAGGAAATAGTTAGGATTGAAGAACCTGTCGCACCATACGCAGCCACTTACCTGTGGTGATGATGATGACTCCACACCTGTGTTTTCTTTGTTTTGTTGCAGGAGATGAATCGCTGTGTGGATTTGTGAGACGCATCACGACGTGGATGAGACATTGGGGTGATTCCATCTCTCCCTCCCTAGGAGGGACTGATGATGAATTGGTAATGGCAAATTATGATGTTGAGTTGGAGATGGCAAATTTTGATGAGAGTTGAAAATGGCAAATTTGATTGGTTAGGAGGGAGAGAAGACGAATTTGGTTTATGGGAGGAACGGGGAAGACAGTAGGGATGTTTGTTGATTTGTAAAGTAGATGTTTATGGGTAGTGTTGTGTTTTGTGGATACAGTAAGGGGTAAGGGAGGGGCCATGTAGGTTACCTGGTGGGGGGGGGGGGGCGTACGATAGGAACGTACCTGTCTCACCTGGTTCCCATGTGCCCCCAGTGTGCATTACCTTACATTGCGTGCACTTTTGCGCCCTTACCACCTTACTCACTTGTTTCTTCTTTTGTCTCCCACCTCCGAGGATCTGGCTTTGGGGTAGAGAGAGAGGAGAGAGAGGTGCTGGCTGCGCAGTTGTGGGCCTGCACTTTCGCTGTTTGCTGCCGGGATCGATACACCATATGGACCGCAATGTTTGTGGCCACCCACAATGGACCGCAGTTCGTTTGCGGCCAAGCACCACCCGGGGATGGACCTATGGATCAACGTGGCACCTATGCCATACAGGTGAACCACTAATAGTTAACACCACCAAGTGCACCACAAGAAGAGCAAGAGACACCTGCAGGGTTAGGGGTTGTCGAATTTATTTTTATTCCAATGAACAATGGTGACTGCACCGATTGGTGGTGGGGTGGTGCTTTTGATGCTGGGACAGGGTGCTCTGCAGGTTATTAAAGGCCGTCGGCCACAGAGCACTCGTGGGTTGGTGTATCGATGTTGGCAAGCGCGCTCTCTCTATGCATAACATCTGCATGTGTCCCTCCAAAAACAGGTCCTGGATCGTAGTGTAAATAGCAGCGTAGTCTTGTAAATAATGCTCCCTACCGGCTGTATGTTTAGTTTGAGGATTCTTTCCGGATTCGGTTATCCTGTGGGTGTGTTTCTGTGAGGAGAAGGGTGCAACGTCGCAGGGGGACATATTTACTCATTTGTGAATATCTGTAAAACTGTCGCACTCAGGGTAGAGTTAATAGTAGAGGGAACTACATTGCGTGCCACACTAAAGTAGGTAAAAATTTATCGGGTCGGGACGCCCCGAGGGTAGAGAAGGGTGCAATGTTGCGAATATGGAATTTGGCCTCCATATCCGCTTGTAAATATTCCCCTATTTTCTCCAATACTCCCCAACTTTCCCCAATCCCCCATTCCCTAGTCCCATTGCATGTAAATAACAATCAGTAGAGCCGACCTTCCCCTTATTCCCCCATTAAATGTCGTGCCCAGGTCCACCGCACCACACGTAGACAACTTTCGGACATCTTCCTAGTTATTCTTAATCTATGTCAGTTAAGGCCTCGTTTCCATTAATTATGACTCTTCGTTGCACCAGAATGTGATTATATGGCATCAGTAGTGAGTTTAGGACCTTTCCCATACCTCCTCCCATCTTCTTCCCCAAACAACAACAATAACAACAACTACAACAACAATTACAACTACAACTACGACTACAACAACAGAGGGGCGGGGAGTGTGCGTCCTCACACCGGCTCGGTTACCCGCCATGACCATGCGCTCCACGGCGTTACCCCGAAGGGGCTGGCTGTCAGCTCCTCGTCAGGGGCGGAGCCAGTAACCCCCCCACGCACCCAATGAGAAGCAACGTGCCGATTCCATCTGGGGCGGAGCTAACGAGCGGAGGGCGTGTCACTCCCCGCCGGATATACGCGGCCCCGCGCCGGATGTGACGTGAGATGCGCCTGAACTACGGAGAGCAGAGGAAGCCACCGCCACCCCCAGCGCGACGATACCTCCCCGCATCTTTGGACCGGACCGTACTGGACCCTGTCCTTGAGCCAAGAGTGCACCTTGAGCCATCGATACCCGCTGTCCTTTCCATCAACCCCCGTGTGAGTCAGCTTTTTGTCCCGTTTATCTGTCGTCTGTTGGGGTTAATATAAGAGTGTGTCTAAGTGCTTGTCTTTCTATGCTGTCCCTCTTGTAGTTGTAATCTAACCTTCCGCCTTAATATAACCTCCTCCGGAGGTCTTGAGAACTGAACCCCTGGTGTCGTATTGTGTTATTGTAATCCAGCCGGGTGTCTTCTTTTTCTTATTGAGCCAGCATCGCGCGACTAGTCAACGTTCGGGCACAATCGGGTAACTTGTGCAGACGTGGTCATACCATAAAACCGCTCGGTAAATAACATCCAAGCCACGTCTGTAACAATATATATATATATATCCCAATTGTCGATATATCCCAATTGTCGCAACTACCCCAACTCTGGACCTGTTCAAACACCCCCAATGGATCCAAAACTGCCTCCCCACAGTAGCAATCTCAATGACAACTCCTCCATTGCATTGTAGCGCACCCAAAGTTTGTGACTCCCAATTAACCAGGCCTCACACAGACTGCGCTGTACACACAGGCGACCCACGCCCTCCGGCATTGCAGCCCCAGGACTCCAATCGCACAGCCAAACTGTGCCCTTTCCTGCACCTCAACACTGTGCTCTCCTGGCACTTAATCTCCAAGGGTGGTACAGTCGCATTAGCTCTCCAACCTACATGCGCTACTGGCCCATAACCCCTTGCTCAATCTAATTTGCCGCGACCCACAGGCATCTGCATCCCAAGGCTGGGTGCGCCTCACTCCATTACTGTCATCAATCTGGGAGGCATAACTTCATCTTTAAGATCCACGCTTCTAATCAGGTTCAGTGTCCAGTCAAAGGTTCCAGTGGTGTGGGGTTCTGTTAACTCCAATTACTAGCCCTTCCAACTATAACCATGACTGTCCAGTCTGCAGTACACCACTGTCCATCATTACAGACCTCAGAACACCAATCACCCCACACTCCGCTCTCATGTTCCGAGTTGAACATATCTCCTGTTTCGATCCATCCGTGTCGCCATCCCTCTCATGGTCCCTCAATCTCTATTTCTGTATGCGGCATGTTCTCGCTACTCTTTCCCCTCCATCATCGCCTGCTGCATTGATCCTGGGGGTTTAAAACTATCATGAACATTGATTTTCTTCTTCTTCTTCTTCCTTACTTGGTAATTCCGCCGTTTCCTATCGACACAACCATGGACCTCGCTCATTTTTGTTTTCTTCATGACTTTATAATTTGGCTGGTTCTTCGCTGAAGAACCATGAACATTGCTCCTCTTCTTTTTCTTTTTCTTTTTGACTTTATAATTTGGCTGGTTCTTGGCTGAAGAACCATGAACATTGCTCCTCTTCTTTTTCTTTTTCTGTTTGACTTTATAATTTGGCTGGTTCTTGGCTGAAGAACCATGCACCTTGCTCCTCTTCTTTTTCTTTTTGACTTTATAATTTGGCTGGTTCTTGGCTGAAGAACCATGCACCTTGCTGCTCTTCTTTTTCTGTTTGACTTTATAATTTGGCTGGTTCTTGGCTGAAGAACCATGAACCTTGCTGCTCTTCTTTTTCTTTTTGACTTTATAATTTGGCTGGTTCTTGGCTGAAGAACCATGAACCTTGCTCCTCTTCTTTTTCTTTTTCTGTTTGACTTTATAATTTGGCTGGTTCTTGGCTGAAGAACCATGAACCTTGCTCCTCTTCTTTTTCTGTTTGACTTTTTAATTTGGCTGGTTCTTGGCTGAAGAACCATGAACCTTGCTCCTCTTCTTTTTCTGTTTGACTTTTTAATTTGGCTGGTTCTTGGCTGAAGAACCATGCACCTTGCGCCTCTTCTTTTTCTTTTTGACTTTATAATTTGGCTGGTTCTTGGCTGAAGAACCATGCACCTTGCTCCTCTTCTTTTTCTGTTTGACTTTTTAATTTGGCTGGTTCTTGGCTGAAGAACCATGAACCTTGCTCCTCTTCTTTTTCTGTTTGACTTTTTAATTTGGCTGGTTCTTGGCTGAAGAACCATGCACCTTGCGCCTCTTCTTTTTCTTTTTGACTTTATAATTTGGCTGGTTCTTGGCTGAAGAACCATGCACCTTGCTCCTCTTCTTTTTCTGTTTGACCTTTTAATTTGGCTGGTTCTTGGCTGAAGAACCATGAACCTTGCTCCTCTTCTTTTTCTGTTTGACTTTTTAATTTGGCTGGTTCTTGGCTGAAGAACCATGCACCTTGCTCCTCTTCTTTTTCTTTTTGACTTTATAATTTGGCTGGTTCTTGGCTGAAGAACCATGCACCTTGCTCCTCTCCTTTTTCTGTTTGACTTTTTAATTTGGCTGGTTCTTGGCTGAAGAACCATGCACCTTGCTCCTCTGCTTTTTCTTTTTCTGTTTGACTTTTTAATTTGGCTGGTTCTTGGCTGAAGAACCATGCACCTTGCTCCTCTTCTTTTTCTTTTTCTGTTTGACTTTTTAATTTGGCTGGTTCTTGGCTGAAGAACCATGCACCTTGCTCCTCTTCTTTTTCTTTTTGACTTTATAATTTGGCTGGTTCTTGGCTGAAGAACCATGCACCTTGCTGCTCTTCTTTTTTCTTTTTCTTTTTGACTTTATAATTTGGCTGGTTCTTGGCTGAAGAACCATGAACCTTGCTCCTCTTCTTTTTCTTTTTCTGTTTGACTTTTTAATTTGGCTGGTTCTTGGCTGAAGAACCATGCACCTTGCTCCTCTTCTTTTTCTGTTTGACTTTTTAATTTGGCTGGTTCTTGGCTGAAGAACCATGCACCTTGCTCCTCTTCTTTTTCTTTTTCTTTTTGACATTACAATGTGGCTGGTTCTTGGCTGAAGAACCATGAACCTTGCTCCTCTTCTTTTTCTTTTTCTGTTTGACTTTTTAATTTGGCTGGTTCTTGGCTGAAGAACCATGCACCTTGCTCCTCTTCTTTTTCTTTTTGACTTTATAATTTGGCTGGTTCTTGGCTGAAGAACCATGCACCTTGCTGCTCTTCTTTTTCTTTTTCTTTTTGACGTTATAATTTGGCTGGTTCTTGGCTGAAGAACCATGCACCTTGCTCCTCTTCTTTTTCTGTTTGACTTTTTAATTTGGCTGGTTCTTGGCTGAAGAACCATGCACCTTGCTCCTCTTCTTTTTATTTTTGACTTTATAATTTGGCTGGTTCTTGGCTGAAGAACCATGCACCTTGCTCCTCTCCTTTTTCTTTTTGACTTTATAATTTGGCTGGTTCTTGGCTGAAGAACCATGCACCTTGCTCCTCTTCTTTTTCTTCGTGACTTTATAATTTGGCTGAAATCTTGGCTGAAGAACCATGAACCTTGCTCCTCTTCGTTTTCTTCCTGACTTTATAATTTGGCTGGATCTTGGCTGAAGAACAATGAACCTTGCTCCTCTTCTTTTTCTTTTTCTTTTTGACTTTTTAATTTGGCTGGTTGTTGGCTGAAGAACCATGAACCTTGCTCCTCTTCTTTTTCTTTTTCTTTTTGACTTTTTGATTTGGCTGGTTCTTGGCTGAAGAACCATGAACCTTGCTCCTCCTCTTTTTCTTTTTCTGTTTGACTTTTTAATTTGGCTGGTTCTTGGCTGAAGAACCATGAACCTTGCTCCTCTACTTTTTCTTTTTGACTTTATCATTTGGCTGGTTCATGGCTGAAGAACCAGGAACATTGCTCCTCTTCTTTTTCTTTTTGACTTTATAATTTGGCTGGTTCTTGGCTGACGAACCATGCACCTTGCTCCTCTGCTTTTTCTTTTTCTTCCTGACTTTATAATTTGGCTGGTTCTTGGCTGAAGAACCATGAACCTTGCTCCTCTTCTTTTTCTTCCTGACTTTATAATTTGGCTGGTTCTTGGCTGAAGAACCATGCACCTTGCTCCTCCTCTTTTTCTTTTTGACTTTATAATTTGGCTGGTTCTTGGCTGAAGAACCATGAACCTTGCTCCTCCTCTTTTTCTTTTTGACTTTATAATTTGGCTGGTTCTTGGCTGAAGAACCATGAACCTTGCTCCTCCTTTTTCTTCCTGACTTTATAATTTGGCTGGTTCTTGGCTGAAGAACCATGCACCTTGCTCCTCTTCTTTTTCTTTTTGACTTTATAATTTGGCTGGTTCTTGGCTGAAGAACCATGAACCTTGCTCCTCCTTTTTCTTTTTCTTCTTGACTTTATAATTTGGCTGGTTCTTGGCTGAAGAACCATGAACCTTGCTCCTCTTCTTTTTCTTTTTCTTCCTGACTTTATAATTTGGCTGGTTCTTGGCTGAAGAACCATGAACCTTGCTCCTCTTCTTTTTCTTCCTGACTTTATAATTTGGCTGGTTCTTGGCTGAAGAACCATGAACCTTGCTCCTCTTCTTTTTCTTTTTCTTCCTGACTTTATAATTTGGCTGGTTCTTGGCTGAAGAACCATGAACCTTGCTCCTCTTCTTTTTCTTCTTGACTTTATAATTTGGCTGATTCTTGGCTGAAGAACCATGCACCTTGCTCCTCTTCTTTTCCTTCCTGACTTTATAATTTGGCTGGTTCTTGGCTGAAAAACCATGAACCTTGCACCTCTTCTTTTTCTTTTTCTTTTTGACTTTATAATTTGGCTGATTCTTGGCTGAAGAACCATGAACCTTGCTCCTCTTCTTTTTCTTTTTGACTTTATAATTTGGCTGGTTCTTGGCTGAAGAACCATGAACCTTGCTCTTCTTTTTCTTCCTGACTTTATAATTTGGCTGGTTCTTGGCTGAAGAACCATGAACATTGCTCCTCTTCTTTTTCTTCCTGACTTTATAATTTGGCTGGTTCTTGGCTGAAGAACCATGAACCTTGCTCCTCTTCTTTTTCTTTTTGACTTTATAATTTGGCTGGTTCTTGGCTGAAGAACCATGAACCTTGCTCTTCTTTTTCTTCCTGACTTTATAATTTGGCTGGTTCTTGGCTGAAGAACCATGAACATTGCTCCTCTTCTTTTTCTTTTTCTTCCTGACTTTATAATTTGGCTGGTTCTTGGCTGAAGAACCATGAACATTGCTCCTCTTCTTTTTCTTTTTGACTTTATAATTTGGCTGGTTCTTGGGTGAAGAACCATGAACATTGCTCCCTTCTTTTTCTTTTTGACTTTATAATTTGGCTGGTTCTTGGCTGAAGAACCATGAACCTTGCTCTTCTTTTTCTTCCTGACTTTATAATTTGGCTGGTTCTTGGCTGAAGAACCATGAACATTGCTCCTCCTCTTTTTCTTTTTGACTTTATAATTTGGCTGGTTCTTGGCTGAAGAACCATGAACCTTGCTCCTCTTCTTTTTCTTTTTCTTTTTGACTTTATAATTTGACTGGTCCTTGGCTAAAGAACCATAAACCTTGCTCCTCCTCTTTTTCCTTTTCTTTTTGACTTTATAATTTGGCTGGTTCTTGGCTGAAGAACCATGAACCTTGCTCCTCTGCTTTTTCTTTTTCTTTTTGACTTTATAATTTGGCTGGTTCTTGGCTAAAGAACCATGAACCTTGCTCCTCTTCTTTTTCTTTTTGACTTTATAATTTGGCTGGTTCTTGGGTGAAGAACCATGAACATTGCTCCTCTTCTTTTTCTTTTTGACTTTATAATTTGGCTGGTTCTTGGCTGAAGAACCATGAACCTTGCTCTTCTTTTTCTTCCTGACTTTATAATTTGGCTGGTTCTTGGCTGAAGAACCATGAACCTTGCTCCTCTTCTTTTTATTTTTCTTTTTGACTTTATAATTTGGCTGGTTCTTGGCTAAAGAACCATGAACCTTGCTCCTCTTCTTTTTATTTTTGACTTTATAATTTGGCTGGTTCTTGGCTGAAGAACCATGAACATTGCTCCTCTTCTTTTTCTTCCTGACTTTATAATTTGGCTGGTTCTTGGCTGAAGAACCATGAACATTGCTCCTCTTCTTTTTCTTTTTGACTTTATAATTTGGCTGGTTCTTGGGTGAAGAACCATGAACATTGCTCCTCTTCTTTTTCTTTTTGACTTTATAATTTGGCTGGTTCTTGGCTGAAGAACCATGAACCTTGCTCTTCTTTTTCTTCCTGACTTTATAATTTGGCTGGTTCTTGGCTGAAGAACCATGAACATTGCTCCTCTTCTTTTTCTTTTTGACTTTATAATTTGGCTGGTTCTTGGCTGAAGAACCATGAACCTTGCTCCTCTTCTTTTTCTTTTTCTTTTTGACTTTATAATTTGGCTGGTTCTTGGGTGAAGAACCATGCACCTTGCTCCTCTTCTTTTTCTTTTTGACTTTATAATTTGGCTGGTTCTTGGCTGAAGAACCATGAACCTTGCTCTTCTTTTTCTTCCTGACTTTACAATTTGGCTGGTTCTTGGCTGAAGAACCATGAACCTTGCGCCTCTTCTTTTTCTTTTTCTTTTTGACTTTATAATTTGGCTGGTTCTTGGCTAAAGAACCATGAACCTTGCTCCTCTTCTTTTTCTTTTTCTTTTTGACTTTATAATTTGGCTGGTTCTTGGCTAAAGAACCATAAACCTTGCACCGCTTCTTTTTCTTTTCCTTCCTGACTTTATAATTTGGCTGATTCTTGGCTGAAGAACCATGAACCTTGCTCCTCTTCTTTTTCTTTTTGACTTTATAATTTGGCTGGTTCTTGGCTGAAGAACCATGAACCTTGGTCTTCTTTTTCTTCGTGACTTTATAATTTGGCTGGTTCTTGGCTGAAGAACCATGAACCTTGCTCCTCTTCTTTTTCTTTTTCTTTTTGACTTTATAATTTGGCTGGTTCTTGGCTAAAGAACCATGAACCTTGCTCCACCTCTTTTTCTTTTTCTTTTTGACTTTATAATTTGGCTGGTTCTTGGCTAAAGAACCATAAACCTTGCAACGCTTCTTTTTCTTTTCCTTCCTGACTTTATAATTTGGCTGGTTCTTGGCTGAAGAACCATGAAGCTTGCTCCTCTTCTTTTTCTTTTTCTTTTTGACTTTATAATTTGGCTGGTTCTTGGCTAAAGAACCATAAACCTTGCTCCTCTTCTTTTTCTTTTTGACTTTATAATTTGGCTGGTTCTTGGCTAAAGAACCATAAACCTTGCAACGCTTCTTTTTCTTTTCCTTCCTGACTTTATAATTTGGCTGGTTCTTGGCTGAAGAACCATGAATCTTGCTCCTCTTCTTTTTCTTTTTCTTCGTGACTTTATAATTTGGCTGGTTCTTGGCTGAAGAACCATGAACATTGCTCCTCTTCTTTTTCTTCGTGACTTTATAATTTGGCTGGTTCTTGGCTGAAGAACCATGAACATTGCTCCTCTTCTTTTTCTTCGTGACTTTATAATTTGGCTGGTTCTTGGCTGAAGAACCATGAACATTGCTCCTCTTCTTTTTCTTTTTCTTTTTGACTTTATAATTTGGCTGGTTCTTGGCTAAAGAACCATGAACCTTGCTCCTCCTCTTTTTCTTTTTCTTTTTGACTTTATAATTTGGCTGGTTCTTGGCTAAAGAACCATAAACCTTGCACCGCTTCTTTTTCTTTTCCTTCCTGACTTTATAATTTGGCTGGTTCTTGGCTGAAGAACGATGAATCTTGCTCCTCTTCTTTTTGACTTTATAATTTTGCCGTTTGTCTGATGAACCATGAACCTCGCTCATCTTGTTTTTCTTCCTGCATAAGGCTCTGTTTTTATTGACTTTCAATCTTGACCTTGATTCACCATCTGATCTATTGTCGCAATCAGTAACAGCTTTGCTCTTCGCATGAGCACCAATTTCAACCTCACCAACATGACCATCTGAGCCACTCCTATTCACCTCTTCTTCCAATGACTGCATGAGGTTTCCTTGCAGGCATTTTACAATGTCTGTGCTGAGCTGTATTTCCTGTGTCATTTGATATGAAGACAGTTCTTCATCCTCACCATCTGCCTCTTTCTTTGCAGTTCCATCTTCTTTGTCACAACCACTCTCAACATCAATCTGCTCATTTTTCTCAAGAATTCCACTCTCTGGATTCCCTTGAGTTCCATGCACCTTCTCTTTCTGCCACGCCTCCTCACCTTGATGTGCAAAGCATTTCAGAAAACTTGAAGACAATTCTTTTTCATGCTCCTCTTCATCAATCCTCTCTACATCACTCTCACCATAATTAGTTCCTTCCTCACCATACCCGTTTTCCTTTTGTGACAATTCCTGATCAATTTCTAAGATGGTAATCGCTTCCCCAACAGACAGAGTCTGTTCCGTTTTCCTTCTTATCCCCTGGACCATGGCTACCAACTCCTGCAGAGATGCTGTTCCCCCTTGAGGAGCCGGTACCACAACCCCCAATTTGTTAGGCAATTCACATTTTGTTTCCTTCTCCTGCTCCAGCTCAACTCGCTGTTTTTTTTTTATTGCCTCCTCACTCTCCAACCTCATCTTTTCTTTCAGTTTGTCCATCACTCGGTAATGGTCCTTTGGTGTTTCCTTCACTAATCTCTCCTTTTCCTCACTCTCGTACCTCAGCTTTTCTTTCAACTGACCAATCTCCCGGTGATGCTCCCTCCGTGTTTCCTTCTCTTTCCTTGTTCTTCCTTCATTCTACAATCTCACCTTTTCTTTCAATTTGGCCATCGCTCGGTCATGTTCCTTCTGCGTCTCCTTCACTAACCTCAACTTCTTGTCAGTCTCCAACCTCATCTTTTCTTTCAAATGACAAATCTCCTGGTCATGCTCCCTCTGTGTCTCCTTCTATATCCTTGTTCTTCCTTCATTCGCCAATCTCATCTTTTCTTTCAGTTTGTCCATCGCTCGGTCATGTTCCTTTTGCGTTTCCTTCACTAACCTCTCCTTCCCCTCACTCTTCAACCTCAGCTTTTCTTTCAATTTCTCCATCGCTCGGTCATGTTCCTTCTGTGTTTCCTTCACTAACCTCTCCTGCTCCTCACTCTCCAACCTCATCTTTTCTTTCATTTTACCAATCTCCCAGTTATGCTCCCTCTGTGTTTCCTTCTCTATCCTTGTTCTTCCTTCTGTCTCCAATCTCACTTTTTCTTTTAGCTGACGCGTCTCTTGCTTCAGCCAGCCAATCTCTTCCACACAAGCCGTTAGTTCAGCACTCTTCTGAAGGTTTTCCTGGGCCGGTTTTCTTCCTGCCACGTTTTGCTCATCAAATTCCTGTCCGCATCCTTCACCGCAAGTTGTCCGCATCCTTCACCAGTTGCTCCCTTGTTATAGTTTGTTCTTTTACTTTAGCTGCTGCCCAGAGCATCGTGTTTCTTCCTCAGCGCACTGTAGCCGACGTCAGTGTGCCGCTTATTCAGCTCTTTCTGCAACGTATTTTCATGCTCGATTCTTTCCTCTATACTTTCCTTCAACCGATGCTCCCTTTCTTTATTCTCCTTTTCTATATCTCTCATCACCTTGCAGATCTCCTCAATCTTCATCTTTTCTTCCTCTAGTTGTTTGATTCTCACTTCCTTGTCTTTCCACTCCATCTCAGCTGTTTCTTTCCATCTCTGAATCTCTTCAAAAGCTCGCATGATCTCTTTTCTTTCTTCCTCGACCCTCCGAAGACTTTCCTTTTGTTCCTTTGTCTTCTTTTTGACTTCCATATAATTCTTCTCCATCTGCTTTACCTGCTGCAGTGCATTGTCTCTTTCCTTCCATAGTTCTTCAATCTCCTTTTTGTCTTCCATGCAACATTTCTCCATTTGTCTTACCTGCTGCAGTACCTCATCTATTTCCTTCCATAGTTCTTCAATCTCCTTTTTGTCTTCCATGCAACATTTCTCCATTTGACTTACCTGCTGCAGTACCTCATCTATTTCCTTCCATAGTTCTTCAATCTCCTTTTTGTCTTCCATGCAACATTTCTCCATTTGTCTTACCTGCTGCAGTACCTCATCTATTTCCTTCCATAGTTCTTCAATCTCCTTTTTGTCTTCCATGCAACATTTCTCCATTTGTCTTACCTGCTGCAGTACCTCATCTATTTCCTTCCATAGTTCTTCAATCTCCTTTTTGTCTTCCATGCAACATTTCTCCATTTGTCTTACCTGCTGCAGTACCTCATCTATTTCCTTCCATAGTTCTTCAATCTCCTTTTTGTCTTCCATGCAACATTTCTCCATTTGTTTTACCTGCTGCAGTACATCGTCTCTTTCCTTCCATAGTTCTTCAATCTCCTTTTTGTCTTCCATGCAACATTTCTCCATTTGACTTACCTGCTGCAGTACCTCATCTATTTCCTTCCATAGTTCTTCAATCTCCTTTTTGTCTTCCATGCAACATTTCTCCATTTGTCTTACCTGCTGCAGTACCTCATCTATTTCCTTTTGTAGTTCTTCAATCTTTGTGTCTTCCAAGCAATATTTCCCCATTTGTTTCTCAGCCGATGTAGCCAGAGTGTTGAAAATTATCTGCTGTTGCGGTCGGGGCAGCATGCGAAATAAAGCAGAAAATTCAATCTGTACCCTGTCCTTGTGCTTAGTGGCATCATCCTGCCATGCCTGTTCTGCTCCATAGGCTCTGTCAGACCACGAGTCTTGCTCAGTCCTATCACGAGTCTTGCTCTGCTCTATTATACTCCCCATAAGTGACATTTTCAGGGCACTCCTGCCACACCCCAAAACGATCTCTCCTTCCCCTTCTTCTACTCCTCCTTCCTCTCCTGTGGCAGTGTTGATCCTCCATCAAACCCAATTACTAAAGCCAATTGTAACAGCACTGGGTGTACACTCCTCTCAGGTCCTTATCATACTGGGTGTACAGACACAAGTGTCATGGGGGTTGAAAAGGGTGTTTTTTTTTTTTTCAATCTGGACAACCAATTGTTACAGTGTCCAGAGGATTCGAATATCCCACTCTCAGACACCAATTTTAATGGGCGTCGGGGATGAGGACCTGAGTCCCAAACGTCATTCCCGACTAAGTGTGTTTTAGGGTGACTGTCAGCGACCCTAAGTCCTATCCCCAACCCGCCGGGCCGAGGCCCGCAAGCTGGCCGAGCGGTTTCTGGAAGCTTGAATTTTTGGCTTAGTGCAAAGAGTTTAAACTGCCACGCTGGCAGCTCAGGGGAGCTTGCAACCCCATCCGAAAAAGGTCAATCAAACAAAATGAAATACAATTAATTCACTTCAAATCATGCAAAACGATACAATAATCAAATCATCTATCTATAATTCCAGTAATCTCTGTCTGTACGTTTGTACGTTTGTACGTTTGTCTGTCTGTGACCGCTGTTTCTCGACAACCACGGGTCCGATATACTTTTCACTTGCCAGGTATATTGCTGGGGACCCGAGGATGTGCCTTTTCAAGGTTTCATATTAATCGGACAATTACTTACCGAGCTATGTCCAAAAAACGATTCAACCAATCAGAGAGCAGCGAGCTATCGCGTGTGCCGAACGTGGCGGACACACTCTGCCTCGGATGGCACATTTGAGAGCGTATTCATTTATTTCACGTTTGCAAACTATGTTGGCGCTATGTTGGCGTTAAACTATGTTTAAAACTAATAAAAACCCCGGGGGGATTGTCACTGTACTCGCAAGCCGTTCGCCGTTCGCTTTGGCGTTGCGAATGGACCAAAACATTTCATGCACCAAACCATTTCATGTAAAGCGTTCGCCGTTCGCTTTGGCGTTGCGAATGAACCAAAACATTTCATGAAAAAAACCATTTCATGTAAATAGAGGGGGGGATATAATTTTAGATATAGATATAGTACGGGCATGCCCTAGTCTATCTATAATTCCAGTAATCTCTGTACGTCTGTACGTTTGTACGTCTGTACGTTTGTCTGTGTCCGCTGTTTCTCGACAACCACGGGTCCGATATACTTTTAACTTGCCAGGTATATTGCTGGGGACCCGAGGATGTGCCTTTTCAAGGTTTCATATTAATCGGACAATTACTTACCGAGCTATGTCCAAAAAACGATTCAACCAATCAGAGAGCAGCGAACGATCGCGTGTGCCGAACGTGGAGGACACACTCTGCCTCGGATGGCACATTTGAGAGCGTATTCATTTATTTCACGTTTGCAAACTATGTTGGCGTTAAACTATGTTTTAAAACTAATAAAACCGAATTTGCGATTCATTCGCTTTCCTGCGCGTTTGTGCACGCGATGGCGATTTCTTTACCAAACTCCGGAAGCCGTTCGCTTTGGACCAAACCATTGCATGTAAATAGAGGGGGGGGATTGTCACCGTACTCGCAAGCCGTTCGTTTGGACCAAACCATTTCATGTAAATAGAGGGGGGGATATAATTTTAGATATAGATATAGTACGGGCAATGCCCTAGTCTATCTATAATTCCAGTAATCTCTGTACGTTTGTACGTCTGTACGTCTGTACGTTTGTCTGTGACCGCTGTTTCTCGACAACTACCGGTCCGATATACTTGAAACTTGCCAGGTATATTGCTGGGGACCCGAGGATGTGCCTTTTCAAGGTTTGAAATTAATCGGACAAGTACTTACCGAGCTATGGCGATTTAGCCGTTCGCCGTTCTCGCTTTTGCCGTTGCGAATGGACCAAACCATTCATGTAAATAGAGGGGGGGGGGGGGGGTTCTGTGGTCGTTCGCTTTGGCTTTGCGAATGGACCAAACCAT
Source organism: Myxine glutinosa (assembly GCF_964187855.1). NCBI lineage: Eukaryota > Metazoa > Chordata > Myxini > Myxiniformes > Myxinidae > Myxine > Myxine glutinosa. The sequence goes on from NC_136272.1 coordinate 26,604,776, forward strand.
TCATGTAAATAGAGGGGGGGGTTCTGTGGTCGTTCGCTTTGGCTTTGCGAATGGACCAAACCATTCATGTAAATAGAGGGGGGGGGGGGGGTTCTGTGGTCGTTGCGAATGGACCAAACCATTCACATCGAATCATCGAATCACATCGAATGGACCAAACCGTTCGCTTTGGACCAAACCCATTGCATGTAAATAGAGGGGGGGGGGTTCTGTGGTCGTTGCGAATGGACCAAACCATTCATGTAAATAGAGGGGGGGGGGGTTCTGTGGTCGTTACTGCCACGTGGTTTCAAAGTTTTTTTTTGTTGTTGTTGTTTGCACGCATGTTTTTTTTGCACCCACGTACGGGCACGCCCTAGGATGTTTACACACACACACCCCTACACAAATTTTTTTTTTTTTTTTTTTTTTTGGCAAGGAACGGGCACCCACGTACGGGCACGTCCTAGCTTATATATAGTACGGGCATGCCCTAGTATAAGTACAAGTATGACAGACTTAATTAATTAATAATGACAGACTGAAACAATTAACACAGGCCACATACAACCAATATGAAAGGCCGACACAACATCGCACACACAATACTCCATCTAACCCAGGGAAGGGAAGGTAAGCAAATTAATAAAATAATATATGCAGGGAATTGAAATTAAACAGGATATGAGGATGGGAATGGAATGGGGTTCAGGCTTGTTTGAAGAGCAGCTTCATCAACGTTCGTCAGAGCAGGGATTGGCGGGAACCAAGGTTCATCGACGTTCTGCAATCCCTTTCTCCTTTGATCCCTTTCCTTTCATCAACCTCCTCCATACAACACAGAAAATCCCTCAGGAAGATCATTGAGGTTGACTCCTTGATATAGCACACGCCGAGCCCGTTCACAGCATGAAGCATGGATCGCTTTTTCACCACTCCAAAGAAGCGCCTTTTTCCACACAATACGCTCTTTTCCTTTTTGTCCACCTCCTTCATACACAATGAAACCTTCAGAAAGTTCGTAGAGGTCGAGTCTCTCACACCAACAAGCTCACCGAAGCCGTTCACACCACGAGCAAAGATCGCTTTTTCACCTCCCTGCCAAGAGCCACTCTTCTTCTTCTCTCTTTCCTTTTCCTGCACTTTCTTGCTTTAAAGAAAAAGGGTTGAATCCTTCCCAAAGCTGTTTTTGTGCAACACCACCAACAGTCAAAATCACGTGGCGTAAAGGGAGTCAGTATGGGGTAAACTTTAAGAAAAAGGGAAAATAAATACGAAAAGGTCCTACTTGGGGATCCACAGCTGAACTGGCACTTCTATGCAATACACACTAAACAACACGACTCCTAAATGACTGACATACCCACAAACGTAACAGTATATATATATATATACTAGCAGTAGTACCCGGCATTGCCAGGCGGGGGAGGGGAGGGGGACGGGGGGGAGGGGAGAAGAGGGGGAGGGGGAGGGAGAGAGGGGAGAAGAGGGGGAGGGGGAGGGGAGAGGGGAGAAGAGGGGGAGGGGGGGGAGAGGGGAGAAGAGGGGGAGGGGGGGAGAGGGGAGAAGAGGGGGAGGGGGAGAGGGGAAAAGAGGGGGGGATGGGGAGGGGAGGGGGGAGAAGAGGGGGAGGGGGGGGAGAGGGGAGAAGAGGGGAGGGGGGGAGAGGGGAGAAGAGGGGGGAGGGGGAGAGGGGAAAAGAGGGGGGATGGGGAGGGGAGGGGGGAGAAGAGGGGGGATGGGGAGGGGGAGGGGGAAGGGGGGGGTGGGGAGGGGGAGGGGGAGGGGGTGGGAGGGGAGCAGAGGGGAACGGGGGGAGGGGAGGAGAGGGGGGAGGGAGAAGAGGGGGGAGGGGAGGGTATGGCAGGAGGGGGGAGGGAGAGGGGATGGGGAGGGGGAAGGGAAGGGGGAGGGGGGGAGGGATGGGAGGGGGAGAGGAGTTGGGGGAGGGGGGAGGAGGAGGGGGAGAGGAGTGGGGGGGAGGGGGAGGGAGGAGGGGAGGGAGGAGGAGGGGGGAGTGGGGGGGATGGGGGAAGGGGTGGGGAGAGGGGGTGGGGAAGGGGTAGGGCAGAAAGGAAGGGGTAGGGGGAAAGGGAGGAGCATGGGGGAAAGGGAGGGGAGGGGGAGGGGGGAGGGGAGGGGGATGGGGATAGGGGAAGGAGGTGGGGTGGAAAGGAAGGGGTAGGGGGGAAAGGGAGGGGTATGGGGAAAGGGAGGGGGAGGGGGAGAGGGGTGGGGAAGGGGTAGGGCAGAAAGGAAGGGGTAGGGGGGAAAGGGAGGAGCATGGGGGGAGGGGAGGGGGGAGGGGATGGGGAAGGGGTGGGGTGGAAAGGAAGGGGTAGGGGGGGTAAGGAGGAGCATGGGGGAAAGGGAGGGGAGAGGGAGGGGGATGGGGAAGGGGTAGGGCGGAAAGGAAGGGGTAGGGGGGAAAGGGAGGGGCATGGGGGAAAGGGAGGGGAGGGGAGGGGAGGGGAGGGGGGGTGAGGGAAGGGGAAGGGGAGGGGGGAAGGGGGAGAGGGGAGGGTGGAGGGGAAGGAGTTAGGGGAGGGGAGCGGGGAAAGGGAGGGGGAACGGGGGGACGGGAGGGAGGGGGAGGAGGGAAGGGGAGGGGAGGGATATAGATTGGTTACTGGCAATTGATCACATCCACAAATGATGTAATCCACACAATTTATGTCCTTTACATAACGTTACCGTAATAGGATTACATGGCCGTGTAGATGGGAAATACAGTTTGTTTGAAATAAATCACAAATATCAGATGAAAGTGACCAAAAACCTATGTGGTGTGAATGGCAATGTTCCTCGCTGAAATGTGGAAAAACTGAATTACGTGCGAACGCATAACTGTAAGATTATGGCGGCAAAGTTGGAACATCACATGATCGCTCTGAGCGAATCAGCACGCTGCTCTGCCATTCCGGTCATAATATTCCTCGCTGAAATGATGGCCATGTTTGTGCCAAATATCAAGTTCGTGAGCCTCTCCGTTTAGGAGTCTATCGGTCACATTACACACACACACACACACACACACACACACACACACACACACACACACACACAGTGTTTATTATATATAATAGCTATGTGTGTGTGTGTGTGTGTGTGTATGTATGTGTGTGTGTATGTATGTGTGTATGTATATGTGTGTGTGTGTGTGTTTGTGTGTGTGTATGTATGTGTGTGTGTATGTATGTGTGTATGTATATATGTGTGTGTGTGTGTTTGTGTATGTGTGTTTGTGTGTGTGTATGTATGTATATGTGTGTATATGTGTATGTGTATGCGTGTGCATACAAAACCCCCTTGTGATGTCTGTGCTGCTCCACTTTTCTCATCCACATTCCTCCACCCACACATTCCTTCTGCCAGCTACTTTAAATAGATAAACTGTTAATTGGTTGAATTAATGTGGTGTCGATGAAGTACAGGCTTGATGGTCCAAATGACCTCCTCCTGGTTCAAGTTCCTTATGCAGAGAGGGATATTATAAGTGAGCTGCATGACTTGGTAAGGATTTTTCTTTATCCCTTATACATGTCAATTAGGTAACATTGTAACACCTGTGTAAGTGAAAGCAGAAATGTCAGGGGGAAACTTTAGGTGGGCTCTGGACTCCTACCAAATTTGAATGCACTACCTACTGAAGCACACACGTGATTGTAATACTGAGGGCGAGCGGGAAACGTAATGAGGGAATTGCAAGACAGGTAAGTGCGGTGTAAAATAGGTACTTATAATGCAGACAGGTGGCATCTGAATAATTGAGGACGATTTGGCGGATGTAGGCAGTCAGACATGATCATCAGACTCTCAGCTTTTACCAAACGCTCTATTCCCCCCCATTTACCCCTACCTCCATAGGCTAATCCAGACCGTTGGTGTTGTTCACTCGATATCCCGCTGGGTGCCCGACGAACAGCAACAATGGTTTGTGACCCACATCAGACCCATCCTTGAATGGATT